>NC_057814.1:143432780-143542006 GCF_018294505.1 Triticum aestivum
GGTAACCCCCGGTAGTCCGAAACGACCCGAACCATTTCGATGTCCGAATGTAGCCTTCCAATATATGAATCTTTATGCCTCGACCATTTCGAGACTCCTCGTCATGTCCGCGATCTCATCCGGGACTCCGGACAACCTTCGGTACATCAAATCACATAAACTCATAATACAAATCGTCATCGAACGTTAAGCGTGCGGACCCTACGGGTTCGAGAACTATGTAGACATGACCGAGACACATCTCCGGTCAATAACCAATAGCGGAACCTGGATGCTCATATTGGCTCCTACATATTCTACGAAGATCTTTATCGGTCAAACCGCACAACAACATATGTTGTTCCCTTTGTCATCGGTATGTTACTTGCCCGAGATTCGATCGTCGGTATCATCATACCTAGTTCAATCTTGTTACCAGCAAGTCTCTTTACTCGTTCCGTAATGCATCATCCCGCAACTAACTCATTAGTCACATTGCTTGCAAGGCTTATAGTGATGTGCATTACCGAGAGGGCCCAGAGATACCTCTCCGACAATCGGAGTGACAAATCCTAATCTCGATCTATGCCAATTCAACAAACACCATCGGAGACACCTGTAGAGCATCTTTATAATCACCCAGTTACGTTGTGACGTTTGATAGCACACTAAGTGTTCCTCCGGTATTCGGGAGTTGCATAATCTCATAGTCATAGGAACATGTTTAAGTCATGAAGAAAGCAATAGCAATAAACTAAACGATCATAGTGCTAAGCTAACGGATGGGTCTTGTCCATCACATCATTCTCTAATGATGTGATCCCGTTCATCAAATGACAACACATGTCTATGGCTAGGAAACTTAACCATCTTTGATTAACGAGCTAGTCTATAGTAGAGGCATACTAGGGACACTCTGTTTGTCTATGTATTCACACATGTACTAAGTTTCTGGTTAATACAATTTTAGCATGAATAATAAACATTTATCATGATATAAGGAAAATATAAACAACAACTTTATTATTGCCTCTAGGGCATATTTCCTTCAGTCTCCCACTTGCACTAGAGTCAATAATCTAGATTACTTAGTAATGATTCTAACACCCATGGAGTCTTGGTGCTGATCATGTTTTGCTCGTGAGAGAGGCTTAGTCAACGGGTCTGCAACATTCAGATCCGTATGTATCTTGCAAATCTCTATGTCTCCCTCCTTGACTTGATTGCGGATGGAATTGAAGCATCTCTTGATGTGCTTGGTTCTCTTGTGAAATCTGGATTCCTTTGCCAAGGCAATTGCACCAGTATTGTCACAAAAGATTCTCATTGGACCCGATGCACTAGGTATGACACCTAGATCGGATATGAACTCCTTCATACAGACTCCTTCATTTGCTGCTTCCGAAGCAGCTATATACTCCGCTTCACACGTAGATCCCGCCATGACGCTCTGCTTGGAACTGCACCAACTTACAACTCCTCCATTCAATATAAATATGTATCCGGTTTGTGACTTAGAGTCATCCGGATCAGTGTTAAAGCTTGCATCGACGTAACCATTTACGACGAGCTCTTTGTCACCTCCATAAACGAGAAACACACCCTTAGTCCTTTTCAGGTATTTTAGGATGTTCTTGACCGCTGTCCAGCGATCCACTCCTGGATTAGTTTGGTACCTCCGTGCTAAACTAACAGCAAGGCACACATCAAGTCTAGTACACAGCATTGCACACATGGTAGAACCTATGGCTGAAGCATAGGGAATGACTTTCATTTTCTCTCTATCTTCTGCAGTGGTCGGGCATTGAGTGTGACTCAACTTCACACCTTGTAACACAGGCAAGAACCCTTTCTTTGCTTGATCCATTTTGAACTTCTTCAAAACTTTATCAAGGTATGTGCTTTGTGAAAGTCCAATTAAGCGTCTTGATCTATCTCAATAGATCTCGATGCCCAATATATAAGCAGCTTCACCGAGGTCTTTCATTGAAAACTTCTTATTCAAGTATCCTTTTTATGCTATTCAGAAATTCAGTATCATTTCTGATCAACAATATGTCATCTACATATAATATCAGAAATGCTATAGAGCTCCCACTCACTTTCTTGTAAATACAGACTTCTCCAAAAGTCTGTATAAAACCATATGCTTTGATCACACTATCAAAGCGTATATTCCAACTCCGAGAGGCTTGCACCAGTCCATAAATGGATCGCTGGAGCTTGCACACTTTGTTAGCACCTTTTGGATCGAAAAAACCTTTTGGTTGCATCATATATAACTCTTCTTTAAGATATCCATTAAGGAATGCAGTTTTGACATCCATTTGCCAAATTTCATAATCATAAAATGCAGCAATTGCTAACATGATTCAGACAGACTTAAGCATCGCTACGGGTGAGAAGGTCTCATCGTAGTCAACTCCTTGAACTTGTCGAAAACCTTTCGCAACAAGTCGAGCTTTGTGGACAGTAATATTACCGTCAGCGTCAGTCTTCTTCTTGAAGATCCATTTATTCTCTATGGATTGCCAATCATCAGGCAAGTCAACCGAAGTCCACACTTTGTTCTCATACATGGATCCCATCTCAGATTTCATGGCCTCAAGCCATTTCGCGGAATCTGGGATCATCATTGTCGGTGTCAAAACCGGCGGATCTCGGGTAGGGGGTCCCTAACTGTGCGTCTAGGGTCGATGGTAATAGGAGACAGGGGACACGATGTTTACCCAGGTTCGTGCTCCATTACTACATCGGTGAAGCAGAGGGGGTGAGCGGCGCCTCTATATCGGGCCATGTCGCGACGTAGCTCGGATGGAGTCCGTATACGGTTTTCAGCCCGGGCGTGATTATGCTTGTCGCGTCTGGCTAGATAGCCGTCGTCACGTGTCGGGGCACGCCCCCGCGATCTGTAGATCGATCTGGTCTGTCCTGCTCTACTGTCCAGGTCCTGACGCAGGTCCTATGTATATCCCCGAGCTGTTTTATCTCTGCCCTTACGGCGAGGTAGTACGGGCTGGTGTTCGGCCTGAGTTGCCGCTTTGTCCCGGCCACGTGGTGGTCGGCCAGTGATGACCCACAAGTATAGGGGATCTATCGTAGTCCTTTCGATAAGTAAGAGCGTTGAACCCAATGAGGAGAAGAAGGAAATGACAAGCGGTTTTCAGTAAGGTATTCTCTGCAAGCACTGAAATTATCGGTGACAGATAGTTTTGTGATAAGGTAATTTGTAATGGGTAAAAAGTAATAAAAGTAAATAAGGTGCAGCAAGGTGGCCCAATCCTTTTTGTAGCAAAGGACAAGCCTGAACAAACTCTTATATAAAGGAAAATGCTCCCGAGGACACATGGGAATTATCGTCAAGCTAGTTTTCATCACGCTCATATGATTCGCGTTCGTTACTTTGATAATTTGATATGTGGGTGACCGGTGCTTGCGTACTGCCCATCCTTGGACAAGCATCCCACTTATGATTAACCCCTATTGCAAGCATCCGCAACTACAAAAGAGGTATTAAGCTAAACCTAACCATAGCATGAAACATATGGATCCAAATCAGCCCCTTACGAAGCAACGCATAAACTAGGGTTTAAGCTTCTGTCACTCTAGCAACCCATCATCTACTTATTACTTCCCAATGCCTTCGTCTAGGCCCAAACAATGGTGAAGTGTCATGTAGTCGATGTTCACATAACACCACTAGAGGAAAGACAACATACATCTCATCAAAATATCGAACGAATACCAAATTCACATGACTACTTATAGCAAGACTTCCCCCATGTCCTCAGGAACAAACGTAACTACTCACAAATCATATTCATGTTCATAATCAGAGGGGTATTAATATGCATAAAGGATCTGAACATATGATCTTCCACCAAATAAACCAACTAGCATCAACTACAAGGAGTAATCAACACTAATAGCAACCCACAGGTACCAGTCTGAGGTTTTGGGACAAAGGTTGGATACAAGAGATGAACTAGGGTTTGAGAGGAGATGGTGCTGGTGAAGATGTTGATGGAGATTGACCCCCTCCCGATGAGAGGATCGTTGGTGATGACGATGGTGATGATTTCCCCCTCCCGGAGGGATGTTTCCCCGGCAGAACAGCTCTGCCGGAGCCCTAGATTGGTTTCCCCAGGTTCCGCCTCGTGGCGGCGGTGCTTCGTCCCGAAAGCTTGCTTATGATTTTTTTCTCGGACGAAAGACTTCATATAGTAGAAGATGGGCACCGGAGGCCTGCCAGGGGCCCCACAAGATAGGGGGGCGCGCCCAGGGGGGTAGGGCATGCCCCCACCCTCGTGGCCAGGGTGTGGGCCCCCTCTGGTTAATTCTTTTGCCAGTATTTTATATATATTCCAAAACGTGCCTCTGTGAAGTTTCAGGACTTTTGGAGTTGTGCAGAATAGGTCTCTAATATTTGCTCCTTTTCCAGCCCAGAATTCCAGCTGCCGGCATTCTCCCTCTTCATGTAAACCTTGTAAAATAAGAGAGAATAGGCATAAGTATTGTGACATAATGTGTAATAACAACCCATAATGTAATAAATATCGATATAAAAGCATGATGCAAAATGGACGTATCAACTCCCCTAAGCTTAGACCTCGCTTGTCCTCAAGCGGAAGCCTGAAGGTTTAATCGGACACAGAGAAAGATAGGGGCTGATAGTGTTGCCTCCCAACCTTTTACCTCAAGGGTAATGTCAACAATAATAGTTCATGATAACTTACATCCAATTGGATATATATATTAGGATCTTTCCAACACAATGTGCTTGCCAAAAGATAAAATGTGAAAAGGAAAGGTGAAGATCACCATGACTCTTGCATAAGGTATAAGACAAAAGTAAAAGATAAGCCCTTCGTAGAGGGAAGCAGAGGTTGTCATGTGCTTTTATGGTTGGATGCATGAAATCTTAATGCAAAAGAACGTCACTTTATATTGCCATTTCTCCACACTAATAAATCATACACATTTAAAGAGCAATTTTATTGCATGCAACAATGACAACTTACTTGAAGGATCTTACTCAATCCGTAGGTAGATATGGTGGACTCTCATGGCAAAACCGGGTTTAAGGATATTTGGAAGAACTAGTAGTGTCTCTACTTGGTGCAAAGAATTTGGCTAGCATGAGGGGGAAAGGAAAGCCCAACATGTTGGATGATCCATGACAATATACTTTATTTCGGATATAAGAGAACATAACCCATTACGTTGTCTTCCTTGTCCAACATCAACTTTTTAGCATGTCATATTTTAATGAGTGCTCACAATCATAAAAGATGTCCATGATAGTATATTTATATGTGAAAACCTCTCTTTCTTTATTACTTCCTATTAATTGCAACGATGACCAAAACTATGTTTGTCAACTATCAACAACTTTTATTCATCATACTCTTTATATGTGAAGTCATTACTCTCCATAAGATCCATATGATCTCTTTTTGTTCCTTTTTATTCTTTCTTTTATTCCCTCAATATCATAGTAAGATAACACTACTAGGGAAAAGGCTAGCAGCAGCGCGGGTTCTAGGTATATCAGTAGCGCGGGGACCGGCGCTACTAATAAGGCGCTACAGCTAACCCGTAGCAGTAGTGCGTGCACACCCGCGCTACTGCTATACAAGTGTAGCAGCAGCGTGCTTCATGAAAGCTCGCTACTGCTAATAGCTCTAGCGCGCTTTTCCTGGACGCGCTACTGCTACTGTGGCGCTGCTGCTAACTTTTCTCCACTCGCTACTACTAGTTTTAGTAGTTTTTGTTATTTTTCTGCATATTTGTTTTGTATTTTAACAGGCTTTATACAAGAATCTTTAGCAGATACAAATGTCATCATGGTACACATACAAATGGCTGCGAGACCACAAATGTAATCATAGCATATACATACAAATAGTCTCATCATAATCATCATCCAACACAAAGTGGTATCTCGTCATCATCTCGAAAATAGCGATACATGCAAGTCTCGAATACTTGCAACTACAACGTCATTCATCTAAACAATGGTATATGCAAGAAGAGCTATCACTATGAGTGAGAGCGGAACTATGCAGTACATGAGGCGGCGGTTACGAGTCCTCTCTCGCGCTAGCGTGAACCTCAAGTAACTAGCTTCTCCTTCTTGTCTGCTTTTGAAGCCTTTATGGCTGGCGCCCGAGACCCCATTCACTTGCGCCTGACACTCAGGCCACTCGTTGTACACCCCCGGAACCTTCCCTTTGTACACGATAGCACCGCCATCTCGCCATCAAGAAACTAGGTACCTGTTAGAGATGCATCTTCATCAAGAGGATGTACAATCATATGCAACAAAATATATTAGAGCAACACGAAAAAGAAAGGGTTAATTAGCAACTAGATGCAACATACAGTATGCAAACTAATTAACTAGAGGTACGCAGGTCATTGTACCCAAACAAACAAAGTAGCGTTACGCAAGTTCGTCAGGGACCGTGGACATCACAAAGTTTCATCGCTACAGAAAGTATACAAGTTCAACCGACACATATCATCATCATCGGCATCGTAAATCACTAGAAGTTCCATCCTTCCATATCATTGAGGATGGACCCTAACTTCTTGAACGGCGTGAGGTCTTGACGTTGCATGCGTATGCGAGTTCAGACGTCAGCTCGCGATATATGGCCGTGGTGGAACATCCCCTTCTCATCGATGACTTCTTTCATGATGATCGTCGCAATGTCCCTTTGGATGCGAAAGAAGTCATCTCTAAGTTTATAATCCGCTTCTCCATGAGATTCTAGCCACTTGTGGATATGATCATCATTTCTGCTTGTCATGCGAAGCTTTTGGTGATCCTTGCTGAACTCAATCATGAGATGGAGGATGTAGAATCCATCCTTCTTGCTTGGTTTTGGGACATGGATGCAGCAGAAGTTAGTTTTATGCGCGAAGCCCATCTTCTTGTTCCTTTGTTTCCGTATCTGCATGTGGCCACCTCTAATGCTGAAGCCTTGGAGAGCATCATCTAGAATATTCATTATGTGGGTGTAGTCCTTCTTCTCGTAGTCTCTGGAAGGGTCGAAATACACGGCGTGGGAGACTCGCGGGTAAAGAACGATAAGGACAGCGCGCCCGTTGCTGCGGGGAAAAGACACCTCACATTATTCTCCATATGAGCGAGAAGGAATGATTGAAATGTACGAAAGGGTTGTCCGGAACTGACTTACTTTGGATGATAAGGCAGGAGGACAATTTCCTGGTCCTTATTCTGTACCATGAAGTTTTGGAGGTAGTCCCTATCAGTTTCACGCTCAAAGTCGCCGAGACTCAAGAAACACTCGTGCATGTAGTACGGATCCACCACACAGATTTGCGAGACTTCTTCTCTCTTCATGACGGAGCTCATATGTAGCGCAAAAAGGCGGACGATTGTAAAATCGAGCCGCCTTGTCAGAAACATCTCAAAGATATGGTCAAACCGCAGGAAGAACACCTCCGCGGGCCGTGTGTCGACGTAGCACTTCCCCTCAGGCACACGAGCCGCATATGTCGGATATCCTGGATCCTTCGAGGCTAGTAGTCTTTTCTCAGTCGACAGACATGGTCGTACAGTCTCCTGAGATCCCCTGATGGTGCCTCCAGCGGTTTCGATGGTAGCATCGGCTCGCCCGTGAGATGGAACATGGCCGCACCTTTCACGGGTACACGCTCTTCAGAATCCATCATCTGGCTGCTATGTGCTCTGGCTTGTTTAGAGGTAGCTATCTTCCCCGATCTCTTCCTCTCCTTTTTCTTGGGCACACCTTCCAGACCCTTCCTTAACCCCTGCCCCAGTGTTCCCGGGCTAAGCACTGTATGACCCTCGGCTAGTTGAGCCTATGTTGAGGCGGCATCTTCAGGCGTGTCCTATGAGGATTTCATGAAGAGAGACCTTTTGCAATCCCTGCTACGACCTTCCTGCCCGGACAGATCATCCATATCCTCATTAGCATGCTGATAGCCCGATTCGTCATATGGTTGACTCATCATATCTATGTCACAGTCATACGCGTTTGTATTGAGGAAACCCATTGGGTCGACCTCCGTCTCATCATCCATTCTATGTTCTACAGGACCGATTACATCAGCCAGTACTATTGCACCCCCTTCATCATGTCGTCCACCGCTCTCACCCGGCACTACAGGAGCTGGTAATTGCATAGGCGCGGTGGTGGTGTCTGCACATGGTTGTTGATGTGTGGTTATTGGTGTGCTCTCGGCCGGCTCCAGACGAATAAGATTCTTTGGCCATAGCAGCAGACAACCCTTGCAGCTTCCAATCCGCGGCGGGGTCTCGTCGTCCTCTCCCACAGGCTGTACTGGAGGAGGCAAATGCTCATGCCTCGATTTCACACTAGACAAGTTAACTCTGAAGTGTCCAACGGGGATCGGGTGGTTGTGCAACATGGGGTGCAAGGGGTTCATTATCATCCCCTTTCCCACGTCCACCTTCTGGCCTTTGATCAAGTAGAGTATGGTGCACGGGGTTTCTTCGGCCTGCAAACACATGTCTGTGGCGTAAAACATCCGACAGGCAACGAAAATGGAATATTATATATATATATGTTGGTGCGACATGTAATTACCGTGAGGGCATTGAGCTCAGCCAAAGACGAAGGCCCACCTAGCGCGCCAGAGACTGACGACGGGCTGCTATGAGCGGGAGCGACTGCGAGAGGAGGCCCGGTTGCATGAGCAAGTGATGGTGCGGTGGTGTTGTTGTTCATGGAGTTGCTCCCGACGAAACTGGGCAATGTGAAATCATGTATCGTCTTGTCTGGATTTTCCTTCGTCCAGTTGATGATAGCTGGAACCAAGTTAGTAGCAAAATCATTTCCGCAGGCAGTTACAGCTGCATTGATTGCCTGCTGTAGCAACTCATTTTTCTCCTCGGCTATTTTCTCGCATCCTCAACTGCTTTTTTCTCGACCACAAGCTTCACCTTCTCGTCGATGTCCGCCTGACTAAACTTCTTTTTCTACTTCTTGGCCTCCGGGCCCTCGTTGTAAAACACCTTCCACGTGGCGCCGTCTCCAGCGCCGTGCACACGACCATATTGCGGCCGCTGGCCCAAAGGGAGTCCCTTAAGTTCGTTCAAGGCCCGGTTGAGAGGGGTGTCCCACTTAGGCCTCATCGGAGAAGTAGGGCTTTTGGCTGCAACCTAGTGTTGCTTCTCCTGCAGAAGGAGCGTGAACCATTTAGGAATGTGTAGTCGACTAGATCTGGAGCTAAATGTAAGGTGGTAAAAGAATAATTACCAGTAGTCTAATCAATTTCCTCATGATCTGGTCCGCGTAAAAAACGTTCTTTTCCTTGTCCCACTTGTAGCGGGCCCTGATGAAGTCACACTCCAAGGGGTTGGTGAACTTCGCGAAGGGGTCTGGGATACCCGCGGCTTCATGTTCCGCGTCCTCCTTATCCCATATGGGCCTTTTACCGAGGTAGCCACGGCTTCTGAGGCGATGCTTCCCCGTGTTCCTTTGCTGAAGGCTCTTGAATTTCGCAGCCTTAGACTTGGCTGCCTCGGTAGCGCAAGTGTCCTTGAACTTTTCGAACTCCTCTTCCGTAAGTGTCGGATTTTCCTCCAGAATCTTGGACAGGGGTTGATACGTCTCCAACGTATCCATAATTTTTGATTGCCCCATGCTATATTATATTCTGTTTTGGACATTATTGGGGTTTATTATACACTTTTATATTATTTTTGGGACTAACCTTTAACCGGAGGCCCAGCCCAGAATTGCTGTTTTTTGCCTATTTCAGAGTTTCGCAGAAAAAGAATATCAAAGGGGGTCCAAACTGAATGAAACCTTCGGGAACATGATTTTCGGAACGAACGTGATCCAGAGGACTTGGACCCTACGTCAAGACATCAACCAGGAAGGCACGAGGTAGGGGGGCGCGCCTACCCCGCCTGGGCGCGCCCTCCACCCTCGTGGGCCCCATGTTGCTCCACCGACGTACGTCTTCCTCCTATATGTACCTACGTACCCCCAAACTACCAGATACGGAGCCAAAAACCTAATTCCACTGCCACAACCTTCTGTACCTGTGAGATCCCATCTTGGGGCCTTTTCCGGAGCTCCGCCAGAGGGGGCATCGATCACGGAGGGCTTCTACATCAACACCATAGCCTCTCCAATGATGTGTGAGTTGTTTACCTCAGACCTTCGGGTCCATAGTTATTAGCTAGATGGCTTCTTCTCTCTTTTTGGATCTCAATACAATGTTCCCCCCTCTCTTGTGGAGATCTATTCTATGTAATCTTCTTTTGCGGTGTGTTTGTTGAGACCGATGAATTGTGGGTTTATGATCAAGTTTATCTATGAACAATATTTGAATCTTCTCTGAATTCTTTTATGTATGATTGGTTATCTTTGCAAGTCTCTTCGAATTATCAGTTTGGTTTGGCCTACTAGATTGATCTTTCTTGCAATGGGGGAAGTGCTTAGCTTTGGGTTCAATCTTGCGGTGTCCTTTCCCAGTGACAGTAGGGGCAGCAAGGCACGTACTGTATTGTTGCCATCGAGGATAACAAGATGGGGTTTATATCATATTGCATGAGTTTATCCCTCTACATCATGTCATCTTACTTAAAGCGTTACTCTGTTCTTTTGAACTTAATACTCTAGATGCATGCTGGATAGCGGTCGATGTGTGGAGTAATAGTAGTAGATGCAGGCAGGAGTCGGTCTACTTGTCTCGGACGTGATGCCTATATACATGATCATACCTAGATATTCTCATAACTATGCTCAGTTCTATCAATTGCTCAACAGTAATTTGTTCACCCACCGTAATACTTATGCTCATGAGAGAAGTCACTAGTGAAACCTATGGCCCCTGGGTCTATTCTCTATCATATTAATCTTTCAGCACTTAGTTATTCCTAGCGCCGTCTTTATTTTGATTTCTTTACTTTGCATCTTTATCATAAAAATACCAAAAATATTATCTTATCATATCTATCAGATCTCACTCTCGTAAGTGACCGTGAAGGGATTGACAACCCCTTTATTGCGTTGGTTGCGAGGATTTATTTGTTTGTGTAGGTGCGAGGGACTCGTGCGTGGCCTCCTACTGGATTGATACCTTGGTTCTCAAAAACTGAGGGAAATACTTACGCTACTTTGCTGCATCACCCTTTCCTCTTCAAGGGAAAACCAACGCAGTGCTCAAGAGGTAGCAAGAAGGATTTCTGGCGCCGTTACTGGGGAGTCCACGCAAAAGTCAACATACCAAGTACCCATCACAAACCCTTATCTCCCGCATTACATTATTTGCCATTTGCCTCTTGTTTTCCTCTCCCCCACTTCACCCTTGCCGTTTTATTCGCCCTCTCTTTTCCATTTGCCTCTTTTTCGCTTGCTTCTTGTTTGCTCGTGTGTTGGATTGCTTGCTTGTCACGATGGGTCAAGATAATACCAAATTGTGTGACTTTACCAATACCAACAACAATGATTTCCTTAGCACTCCGATTGCTCCTCTTACCGATACTGAATCTTGTGAAATTAATGCTGCTTTGTTGAATCTTGTCATGAAAGATCAATTCGCCGGCCTTCCTAGTGAAGATGCCACTACTCATCCAAATAGCTTCGTTGATTTGTGTGATATGCAAAATAAGAAAGATATGGACAATGATATTGTTAAATTGAAGCTATTTCCTTTTTCGCTTAGAGATCGTGCTAAAGCTTTGTTTTCATCTTTGCCTAAAAATAGTATTGATTCTTGGAATAAGTGCAAAGATGCTTTTATCTCTAAGTATTTTCCTCCCGCTAAGATCATCTCTCCTAGAAACGATATCATGAATTTTAAGCAACTTGATCATGAACATGTTGCACAAGCTTGGGAGAGGATGAAATTAATGATACGTAATTGCCCTACACATGGTTTGAATTTATGGATGATTATACAATTTTTTTTATGCCGGATTGAATTTTGCTTCTAGAAATCTTTTAGATTCGGCTGCGGGAGGCACTTTTATGGAAATCACTTTAGGAGAAGCTACTAAACTCCTAGATAATATTATGGTTAATTATTTTCAATGGCACACTGAAAGATCTACTAATAAGAAAGTGCATGCGATAGAAGAAATTAATGTTTTGAGTGGAAAGATGGATGAACTTATGAAATTATTTGCTAATAAAAGTGTTTCTTCTGATCCTAATGATATGCCTTTGTCTACTTTGATTGAGAATAATAATGAATCTATGGATGTGAATTTTATTGGTAGGAATAATTTTGGTAACAACGCGTATAGAGGAAACTTTAATCCTAGGCCGTATCCTAGTAATTCCTCTAATAATTATGGTAATTCCTACAACAATTCTTATGGAAATTTTAATAAGATGCCCTCTGAATTTGAGACTAGTGTTAAGGAGTTTATGAATTCACAAAAGAATTTCAATGCTTTGCTTGAAGAAAAATTGCTTAAAGCCGATGAATTAGCTAGGAACGTTAATAGAATTTCTCTTGATGTTGATTCTTTGAAACTTAGATCTATTCCACCTAAGCATGATATCAATGAGTCTCTCAAGGCCATGAGAATTTCCATTGATGAGTGCAAAGAAAGAACCGCTAGGATGCGTGCTAAGAAAGATTGTTTTGTGAAAGCGTGTTCTTCTAGTTTCTATGAAAATAAAGATGAAGATCTAAAAGTTATTGATGTGTCCCCTATTAAATCTTTGTTTTGAAATATGAATCTTGATAATGATGGGACTGAATATGATCCACCTTTACCTAGAAGGCGTTCCAAAAATTCTGAGTTTTTAGATCTTGATGCAAAAATTGGTAAAAGTGGGATTGAAGAGATCGAAACTCTAGATATTAATGAACCCACTATTTTGGATTTCAAGGAATTTAATTATGATAATTGCTCTTTGATAGATTGTATTTCCTTGTTGCAATCCGTGCTAAATTCTCCACATGCTTATAGTCAAAATAAAGCCTTTACCAAACATATCGTTGATGCTTTGGTGCAATCTTATGAAGAAAAACTTGAGTTGGAAGTTTCCATCCCTAGAAAACTTTATGATGAGTGGGAACCTACTATTAAAATTAAAATTAAGGATCATGAATGCTATGCTTTGTGTGATTTGGGTGCTAGTGTTTCCACGATTTCAAAGACTTTGTGTGATTTGCTAGGTTTCCGTGATTTTGATGATTGCTCTTAAACTTGCACCTTGCGGATTCCACCATTAAGAAACCTATAGGAATAATTAATGATGTTCTTATTGTTGCAAATAGGAATTATGTGCCCGTAGATTTTATTGTTCTTGATATAGATTGCAATCCTTCATGTCCTGTTATTCTTGGTAGACCTTTCCTTAGAACGATTGGTGCAATTATTGATATGAAGGAAGGGAATATTAGATTCCAATTTCCGTTAAGGAAAGGCATGGAACACTTCCCTTGAAATAAAATAAAATTACCTTATGAATCTATTATGAGAGCCACTTATGGATTGCATACCAAAGATGGCAATACCTAGATCTATCCTTGCTATTAGGCCTAGCTAAGGGCGTTAAACGATAGCGCTTGTTGGGAGGCAACCCAATTTTATTTTTAGTTTTTGCTTTTTGCTTCTGTTTAGGAATAAATATTTGATCTAGCCTCTGGTTAGATTTGTTTTTGTGTTTTAATTAGTGTTTTTGCCAAGTTAAACCTATAGGATCTTCTTGGATGATAGTTATTTGATCTTGCTGAAAATTCCAGAAACTTTCTGTTCACGAAAATAATTGTTAAAAATCACTAGAACGTGACAAAATAGTGATTCCAATTGCTGCTGATCAATAAAAAAATTTATCTAGGTCGTCCTATTTTGGCTGAATTTTTGGAGTTCCGGAAGTTTGCGTTAGTTACAGATTACTACAGACTGTTCTGTTTTTGATAGATTCTGTTTTTCGTGTGTTGTTTGCTTATTTTGATGAACCTATGGCTAATAAAATAGTTTATAAACCATAGAGAAGTTGGAATAAAATAGGTTTAACACCAATATAAATAAAGAATGAGTTCATTACAGTACCTTGAAGTGGTGTTTTGTTTTCTTTCGCTAACGGAGCTCACGAGATTTTCTGTTAAGTTTTGTGTTGTGAAGTTTTCAAGTTTTGGGTAAAAGATTTGATGGATTATGGAACAAGGAGTGGCAAGAGCCTAAGCTTGGGGATGCCCATGGCACCCCAAGACAACCTAAGGACACCTAAAAGCCAAAACTTGGGGATGCCCCGGAAGGCATCCCCTCTTTTGTCTACTTCCATCGGTAACTTTACTTGGAGCTATATTTTTATTCACCACATGACATGTTTTGCTTGGAGCGTCTTGTATGATTTGAGTCTTTATTTGTTAGTTTACCACAATCATCTTTGCTGTACACACCTTTTGAGAGAGACACACATGATTCGGAAATTGTTAGAATACTCTATGTGCTTCACTTATATCTTTTGAGTTATATAGTTTTTGCTCTAGTGCTTCACTTATATCTTTTAGAGTACGGCGGTGGTTTTGTTTTATAGAAACTATTGTTCTCTCATGCTTCACTTATATTATTTTGAGAGTCCTACAAAATAGCGTGGTAATTTGCTTTAATTATGTTAGGCATTCAAGATTAGAAAAAAAATCTTATGAGTGTGTTGAATACTATGAGAAGTTTGATAGTAGATAATCATTTTGAGATATGAAGATGGTGATATTAGAGTCATGCTAGTTGAGTAGTTTTGAATTTGAGAAATACTTGTGTTAAAGTTTGTGATTCCCATAGCATGCACGTATGGTGAACCGTATGTGATGAAGTCGGAGCATGATTTATTTATTGATTGTCTTCCTTATGAGTGGCGGTCGGGGATGATCGATGGTCTTTTCCTACAAATCTATCCCCCTAGGAGCATGCGCATAATACTTTGCTTTGATAACTTGTAGATTTTTGCAATAAGTATATGAGTTCTTTATGACTAATGTTGAGTCCATGGATTATACGCACTTTCTTCCTTCCACCATTGCTAGCCTCTCTAGTACCGCGTACTTTTCGCCGGTATCATACACCCACCATATACCTTCCTCAAAATAGCCACCATACCTACCTATCATGGCATTTCCATAGCCATTCTGAGATATATTGCCATGCAACTTACCACCGTTCCGTTTATTATGACACGCTCCATCATTGTCATATTGCTTTGCATGATCATGTAGTTGACATTGTATTTGTGGCAAAGACACCATTCACAATTCTTTCATACATGCCACTCTTGATTCATTGCATATCCCGGTATACCGCCGGAGGCATTCACATAGAGTCATATTTTGTTCTAAGTATTGAGTAATTGTTGAGTTGTAAGTAAATAAAAGTGTGAGGATCATCATTTTTAGAGCATTGTCCCAAGTGAGGAAAGGATGATGGAGACTATGATTCCCCCACAAGTCGGGACGAGACTCCGGATGAAAAAAAAGAAAGAAAAAAAGAGGCCATAAAAAAGAAGAGAAAAGGCCCCAAAAAAAAGAAAAAAAATGAGAGAAAAAGAGAGAAGGGACAATGCTACTATCCTTTTACCACACTTGTGCTTCAAAGTAGCACCATGATCTTCATGATAGAGAGTCTCCTATGATATCACTTTCATATACTAGTGGGAATTTTTCATTATAGAACTTGGCTTGTATATTCCAATGATGGGCTTCCTCAAAATGCCCTAGGTCTTCGTGAGCAAGCGAGTTGGATGCACACCCACTTAGTTCCTTTTGTTGAGCATTCATATATTTATAGCTCTAGTGCATCCGTTGCACGGCAATCCCTACTCACTCACATTGATATCTATTAATGGGCATCTCCATAGCCCGTTGATACTCCTAGTTGATGTGAGACTATCTTCTCCCTTTTTGTCTTCTCCACAACCACCATGCTATTCCACATATAGTGCTATGTCCATGGCTCACGCTCATGTATTACGTTAAGATTGAAAAAGTTTGAGAACACCAAAAGTATGAAACAATTGCTTGGCTTGTCATCGGAGTTGTGCATGATTTAAATACTTTGTGTGGTGAAGATAGAGCTTAGCCAGACTATATGATTTTGTAGGGATAACTTTCTTTGGCCAGGTTATTTTGAGAAGACATAATTGCTTAGTTAGTATGCTTGAAGTATTATTATTTTTATGTCAATATTAAACTTTTGTCTTGAATCTTTCGGATCTGAATATTCATACCACAATTAAGAGAATTACATTGAAATTATGCCAAGTAGCATTCCACATCAAAAATTCTGTTTTTATCATTTACCTACTCGAGGACGAGCAGGAATTAAGCTTGGGGATGCTTGATACGTCTCCAACGTATCTATAATTTTTGATTGCTCCATGCTATATTATATTCTGTTTTGGACATTATTGGGCTTTATTATACACTTTTATATTATTTTTGGGACTAACCTATTAACCGGAGGCCTAGCCCAGAATTGTTGTTTTTTTGCCTATTTCAGAGTTTCGCAGAAAAAGAATATCAAACGGAGTCCAAACGGAATGAAACCTTCGGGAACGTGATTTTCAGAACGAACGTGATCCAGAGGACTTGGACCCTACGTCAAGACATCAACCAGGAAGGCACGAGGTAGGGGGGCGCGCCTACCCCCCTGGGCGCGCCCTCCACCCTCGTGGGCCCCACGTTGCTCCACCGACGTACTTCTTCCTCCTATATATACCTACGTACCCCCAAACTACCAGATACGGAGCCAAAAACCTAATTCCACCGCCGCAACCTTCTGTACCCGTGAGATCCCATCTTGGGGCCTTTTCCGGAGCTCCGCCGGAGGGGGCATTGATCATGGAGGGCTTCTACATCAACACCATAGCCTCTCCAATGATGTGTGAGTAGTTTACCTCAGACCTTCGGGTCCATAGTTATTAGCTAGATGGCTTCTTCTCTCTGTTTGGATCTCAATACAATGTTCTCCCCCTCTCTTGTGGAGATCTATTCGACGTAATCTTCTTTTGCGGTGTGTTTTTTGAGACTGATGAATTGTGGGTTTATGATCAAGTTTATCTATGAACAATATTTGAATCTTCTCTGAATTCTTTTATGTATGATTGGTTATCTTTGCAAGTATCTTCGAATTATCAGTTTGGTTTGGCCTACTAGATTGATCTTTCTTGCAATGGGAGAAGTGCTTAGCTTTGGGTTCAATCTTGCAGTGTCCTTTCGCAGTGACAGTAGGGGCAGCAAGGCACGTATTGTATTGTTGCCATCGAGGATAACAAGATGGGGTTTATATCATATTGCATGAGTTTATCCCTCTACATCATGTCATCTTACTTAAAGCGTTACTCTGTTCTTTTGAACTTAATACTCTAGATGCATGCTGGATAGTGGTCGATGTGTGGAGTAATAGTAGTAGATGCAGGCAGGAGTCGGTCTACTTGTCTCGGACGTGATGCCTATATACATGTTCATACCTAGATATTCTCATAACTATGCTCAATTCTATCAATTGCTCAACAATAATTTGTTCACCCACCGTAATACTTATGCTCATGAGAGAAGCCACTAGTGAAACCTATGGCCCCCGGGCCTATTCTCTATCATATTAATCTTTCAAAACTTAGTTATTCCTAGCGCCGTCTTTATTTTGCTTTCTTTACTTTGCATCTTTATCATAAAAATACCAAAAATATTATCTTATCATATCTATCAGATCTCACTCTCGTAAGTGACCGTGAAGGGATTGACAACCCCTTTATTGTGTTGGTTGCGAGGATTTATTTGTTTGTGTAGGTGCGAGGGACTCGTGCGTGGCCTCCTACTGGATTGATACCTTGGTTCTCAAAAACTGAGGGAAATACTTACGCTACTTTGCTGCATCACCCTTTCCTCTTCAAGGGAAAACCAACGTAATGCTCAAGAGGTAGCAGGGGTTCCTCAGCCTCAATAGCTCGTTTCACCCTCCCTTTCCAGGAGGCCAAATCATTGCTGAACATGCTCATGGCGTGATTGTTAATCTTTTTCATCTTCGGATCATCCCACGGTTGTTCTATGTTATCATCCCGGTCAGGGAACTTGAATCTCTTGTGCAACTTCGTCAGGAGCAACTGCGTCAAATGTTCTTTACTCCTTAAGTCATCGTCGTTGATGCTCGCACATTCCTGTAGGATGCATCCTACTTGGTTCCCATAGCACTTGCGAGGTTCTTCCGGCTCTAATGGCTCAAACTTGCTAGGTGCCATCTTTGTGATCACCAGTCGTCCAATCCCTAGTTTGTTAGGTTTTCGTATCCTCTGCTTCTTCTGCTTCTTCTTTTCGGTAGTGGCATCAGCGCCGGTACCTTCCCCGCCGGTATCTTCCTCGTCGGTACCTTCCCCGCCGGCCTCGGCGCCGCCATCGGTCTCAGCGTCGCCATCGGTGCCGGCGCCGTCGGTGTCGATGTCGGTGTCAGTACCATCATCGAGGCCGACCTGCAAACCTTGACTTTGCATTTTCTTAGCAGTCAAATAGTCGAGGTACTCTTGTTCACCCTCATAATCCATCTCGTCTGCAGCTTGGTCAGAAGGCCCAGTTTCTTCGTTGTTCGACATGTTTCCTATGATTAAGTCTCCTTGTTAATTCTAAAAATATGAAAAAATGAGAAATGACATAAAAAAGAAATCTATGTTTGCCGGAATGTCGTTTCCCAGCACTCGATATGCCTACTATCTAGCACAAATCATGCCAAAATTCAAGGAAAATTTCGGCATGACCTTTGCTAAAAAAATGGACATATCGAGCGCCTGAAATTCACCGGAACGGAAATGAATCAACATTCCAGCGTAACATAGGCTACTTAGATCATTTACCCTGCACATAATCATCATGTCCAATGACATGTCCAAATTTCCAAATATGACATGTCCAAAACATCACATGTCCACATATCACATGACCACTTCAAATTTGCATATAAAAGGAAGAAAAATATAGAATTTGAAGAAAAAACCTAGCTAAATTCATAACTAAATATATAAACTAATTAACCATCTGCCCTAACTGAAACCTAACTAAATTAACCAAAAAACCTAGCTACCAGAGAGAGGAGGAGAGGTGGGGGGCTTACAGAGGGTGCAGGCCCGACGACGGCCGAGGTTGGGAGGGGTCGGGGTCAAGCGCCGGGGCCGGAGCCGGGGTCGGGGTCGGGGCCGGGGCCGGGGCCGGAGCCGGGGTCGGTCGGCGTCGGGGTCGGGGACGAGCGCAGAGGCGCGGCGAGGGCTCCGACAGCGTGACGGGGGAAGAAAGAGTGTGGGGATTTGGGGGAAAAGAGGCGGGATGAAGAGAGGATTGGGGATTTTCGGGGTTAAGTGGGCATAGTAGTAGCGTGTTTAGGAAAAACGCGCTATAGCTACTCCAGGTAGCTATAGCGGTTTCGCGTAGAAACCGCTACTGCTACCTTGACTAGTTGTCACTCTTTTCTCAAAAAAGCGCTACTGCTATAACCAGTACCTATATAACAGTTTTCCTGTTTGTTTCCTTCTATTTTGTTTTCCTTTATTTTCTCTCACTTTTTTTCGAGAGCAGTTAACGAAGGGAATTGAAGGCGATATATATTGCATGATTTGATGGTTAAATATGTATACAAAATAGGAACATATATATTACATCATTGGACCCATGCATAATAATGGCTAAGTGTGTATACAAAATAGGAACATATATATTACATCATTTTACCAATAACATACGGTTCCTCAGCGTTGACGTTTTCGTTTTTGAGTCAGCTTCTTTCCCTTCTTGTTCGTTGAAGAATAATAGAGCCCCTCATTGTGACTTTGCCTTTTCCATGGAGTACGATTTTTCTTAGGTAATGTAGTATTGATTCTTCTTTTGACGTATACTTCATCATCATCTTCCCTCATTGGGTTGCCGTACTGATCGTAGTCTTCCTCGTTGGCGACTCCATCCATTCCAATGATGTTCCTTTTGCCTCTCCTCACGAAAACACGGCTGGGATTGCGCGGGTCGGTTATGAAGAAGCATTGTGTCACGTGCTTAGCTTGTACCCATGGCTCATTTTTTGCGATAGCGTTCACGGTAGCGCTCTTGGCGTCGGGTATAGTCATGGTAGTGAAATTCCGGTTTTCTCTTTCAACATTCTTAGCCCATCTGACACGGAACATCGTCGTGTTGTGCAGTCCAGAGTAGTCAAGCTCCCAGATCTCCTCGACCCTTCCGTAAAATCTTTCAGTTGCGCCGTTGTCGCTGCCGGTCATGCATTCCATCGTCACCCCTGAGTTCTGATCATCACTGTCCATATCTTTGGCCTCCATGTAGAACGTGTATCCGTTGATATCGTATGCCTGATAGGTTAGGAGGTTGGGCGAGGGGCCATGTGCTAAGGCGTATATGAGCAATCCGTCCTTAGAGCCCTCCTTCGGGGGATTAGCAATAATATGCTCTTTGAACCGATGCAGGAAAGTGGAGTTGTGCTCTCTAGTAACTTCGGCATCCATCCTGCATACCCCCCGGTCACGATACTTCTTTGCGATAATTTCTTTGTGCAGTGCCACGAAAGGATCTACCTCGTCTAGGTGTTGTAGCACTACCAAGTTTGCTCTGTCAGAGTCGCTGCATCGATCTGAGTATGCCACGTGCAGTTCCCTGCGACCGTTGGAGTGACCTTCTCCTTCGAGCCTCCCATCGTGCTTGCTAACGGGCAAACCAACACTAACACCAGGTGGCTGGTCTACGCCATATAGAAAATTCTCGCAGAAAGAGATGCACTCTTGTGTCAGATAGCCCTGGACGATGCTTCCATCCGGACGGGACATGTTATGAACGAATCCTTTGATGATCCCATTCATCCTCTCAAACGGCATCATGTTGTGCAGAAATGACGGCCCAAGTCTATTATGTCGTCCACAATATGGACACACAGATGCACCATCACGTCAAAGAACGCGGGCGGGAAGTACATCTCAAGCTCATTCAGTATCACAATGATCTCTTCCTGTAGCCTTCGGAGTTGCTTCAGACTGATCGACTTTTGAGAGATGACGTCGAAAAAGTTGCAGAGACCAATAAGTGTCTCACGGACATGCTTGTCCATTATCCCTCTAAGGGCAACAAGTAGTATTTGCGTCATCATCACATGACAGTCATGGGACTTCATCCCGCTGAACCTTTTCTTGTCCGTGTCTAGATATCTGCTTATCTTGCCACAGTAACCGGAACTAACTTTGACTCCGATAAGGCACTTAAAGAATTGATTGATCTCAGTCTGACTTAAGGTGAAGCAAGAAGGGGGGCAATAATCCTCTTTCTTTATTTTCTTGCCCTTCTTCTCCCGCGCCTCTATCTCCGTCTCTGTCTCGTCTGACTGTTTACGGGGCGGCATGTGCAGATCTTCCCTGATATTCAATTCTTGCAAGTCTTTTCTTGCCTTCGGCCCATCCTTGGTCTTATCCGACATGTTCATCAGTGTCGCGAGCAAGCTCTCAAGGACATTCTTACAGATGTGCATTTGATCAAGGCAATGAGGTGTATCGAGTTTGTGCCAGTACTCCAAGTCCCAGAACACAGACCTTGTCTTCCATACCTTCAGTAGTGGCTCCGGCGCCTTTTTCATCGTCTTTCCCAGCGCGGGGCACTCCTTCCAGTTTTTCAACAGCTCATCGATTTCGGCACCGCTCCGCTTACATGGAGGTGCTCGATGCTCAGCGTGACCATTGAATAGATCTCCACGGTTTCTCCACGGGTTGTCCTGTTCGAGCCATCTTCGATGCCCCATGTACACGATTTTCCCAAACCCGCCATCTTTCCTTGACGTTAGCTGCTGAGACGTCGTATCATCCATGCACTGCGTGCATACGCAATATCCATGGCACACCTGGCCTGCGACATATCCGTAACCGAGATAGTCGTGCACCGTCGTGATCAGCGCGACTCTCATGTAGAAATACTCGCCTTTGCTGGCGTCCCATGTCTTGGCCGGTGTTTTCCATAAAGTGTCTAACTCCTCTTGAAGTAGCCCCACATACAAATTAATATTATTTCCTGGTTGTTTCGGCCCTTGAATAAGCATGCTCATGTGAATGTACTTCGACTTCATGCACAACCAGGGGGGAGGTTGTACATCCATACAAACATGGGCCATGTGCTATGGTTGGTGTTCTGGTTGCCAAACGGATTCATGCCATCGGTACACGGGCCGAGCACGATGTTCCTTGCATCACATATGAAATACCGATAGAAGCTGTTCAACGCTCTCCACTAGCTTCCATCCTTGACGTGTCTCAGCTTCGGATCATCTCCATCATTGGGCTTCTTCCTCTCCGCGTGCCAGCGCATTAGCTTTGCTTCCTTGGGATCTACGAAATACCACTGGAGACGGGGAGTGATCGGTAAGTACCATACAACTTTCTGGGGACATTTCTTCCCGTCCTTCTTGTATCGAGAAGCATTGCACACCGGACGACTTGTTTTTTCCGCGTGCTCCTTCCGATAAATTATGCAATCATTGATGCATGCATGGTATCTAACATGCGGCAGATCAAGAGGGCACACGATCTTCTTGGCCTCATCAACACTAGTAGGACATAGATTCCCCGCGGGAAGAACATCCTTTAGGTACTTGAGATGCTCATCGAGGCTAGTGTCGGTCCATTTGTTTTTAGCCTTCGTCTTCAGGAGTTGGAGCGTGAAACTCAAGCGGGTCACCTCAGGATTGCAACCATCATACAATGGAGTGTTCGAGTCTACCACCAGTTGCTCCAGCTTAGGCTCCTGCTCTCTCAGTACTCGTCTCCTTGCGAAGCAGTGCTTGAACATGAGGGTCCCGCACGATTGAACTTAGTACCGACGAACTCTGCTGCGTGGAGTCCATGTTCTCTCCGCCGCCATGTCCGGCCCCTTCTACTCCGCCATGTTCGGCCCCTTCTCCGCCGACATGTCCGACCTCTTCCCCGTCGCCATTATCAATCATCTCTTCGTCTTGCCCCGTGTCGTCATTGCCTGCCCCGTCGGCGTCCTCAACATCGTCATCCTCATCTTCAATTATCCACCGAGTATAGCCATCCATGAAACCAGTCATGAGCAGGTGTGCTTCGACACGACCATCGTCATAGGGGTCGAGCCAAACTATTCCTTTGCATTTTCGACACGGACATAAAACCTCTGTGCGGTTATTTTCTTTCATGTCCTGCACCGCCGAGCGCAACCACCTATCCACCATCGTTCCACTGACCATCATGAACGTCTGCACAGTAATAATAAACAAATTGATTATAAAAATGCGTGCATGCATCAAAGTCATACAAAAATTCGGCATGACCTTCCCTAAAACTAGGACATATATAGATCTAGAGTTTGACCGGAATTCGCCGAAATGGAAATAAATCGACATTTCGGCAAAACATAGGCAACTCAAAAGCACAATTTGGCGTCAACACATGCCACACACACAATTTCCATCATATTTCCCAATTATCATATCACACACACATACACATATTTCCATTTTGCAAAAGCATGAAATTTTAATCACCTCTATCTCGAGATCGAGCACACGGTGGAGATGATGATGTAGGGTGATCAAAAGTGCACAAATCTCTTCTTGACAAAGATAGATCTAGTTAGGGGGCAAATAGGTCACTTGACTAAATTCTACATCTACCTAGCTAGCTAATTTGGGAGGAGACAACTTCAACTAGTGGAGGGGAAGGAAAAAGAGAAAGGAGATGCATTAATGGAGGTGGTGTTAGTTAGCTAGGAGTAATGAAGAGAGAGAAAGGTAGGTAGAAGAGGGAGAGTAATGGGGGGAGAAGTATTGAGGAAGAAGAAGAGTGAGAGAGGGAGGATGTGGGAGGTAGGGGAAAGGGAGGAGAGGAAATGGGGGAGGGGAGGACGTACGGGTGGGAAAAGGTGGTGGGGTGCTGCGTCTTAGCAGTAGCGTGGGAGGAAAAACGCGCTACTGCTAAGAGCGTAGCAGCAGCGCCCTTTCGTCACACACGCTACTGCTAAACGGGCCAACCGTGTGGACAATTTGAAAATTAGCAGCAGCGACGTGACTAAAAAGCGCGCTACTACTATTGCATTAGCAGTAGCGCGCATCGTGACGCCGCGCTGCTGGTAAACTTAGGTTGTTAGGTACTGCCGGTGGATTTTTGTAGCAGCGCGGTTTAGACATCACACGCTACTGCTAAATTTACATCAGTAGCGTGCTTTTCTTAACCTCGCTACTGCTAATTAGCAGTAGCGCCTCTTTTTGTGCCGCGCTGCTGCTAAGATTCTATGTATAAGGTTTTCCCTAGTAGTGTAATCAAGCCCTTGACTCAAAATTAATCTTTATTATCTATAGCTCAAGGACTAGATTACATAGAAGGATCATAAAGCAAAACTCAAAACTAGACCATACTAAAACTTTATTCTACTAGATCAAGATATTACCAAAAGGATCGAACTAAGAAAAATGGTAAAGATAGGAGTGTGATGGTGTTACGATAACCGGGCACCTCCCCCAAGTTTGGCAGTTGCCAAGGGAGTGCCCATACCCGATACTCAGTTCTCCTTTGCTGGTGAAGAAGATGGTGGTGATGATGGATAGTCGCACATCGAGCGTAGGAGATCCTCCAATTTGCGGATAATGCCCTTGAGTGCGGTGATATGCTCCTTCAACAAAATATTTTCACGTGTGAGATACTTATTTTGTATGCGAGCTAACTCAATCATCTTGAAAGCTTCAATCTCCATTGGGGTAAGAAGGTTGTAATGAGGTTGGGGGATGTCTTCGTCTTCTGCTGCCGGAGCTTGGTCCTCCATGGCCTTCTTGATCCCATCATCCTTGTTGATCTCCCCGGGTTCTTCTCTCTTCATCTCTATCTTCATTAGCCAAGCATTGTTGCCCTCATTGTTGGAGGAGGGGGACGACATGATGCCTGGCCTTGACAACTCTGGCAGAAAACAGCTCGAAACAAAAACAGGGGATATTTGCGTGGTACGGTGGTCAAAACCTTCGGGAGACTATATAATGAATTTTTACCGACCAAAAGAAGTATCGTGCAAGAAAACGGACTCCGGAGGGCACACGAGGTGCCCACGAGGCAGGGGGCGCGCGCCCTCCACTCTCGTGGATGCCTCGTGTCCCTTTCAGACTACTTCTTATTTTCCTATTTTCTTAAATATTCCAAAACGGAGAAAAATTGCTATTAGAACTGTATTGGAGTCGGTTTACTTACTGTACCACATACCTATTCCTTTTCGGAGTCTGAAACGTTTTGGAAAGTGTCCCTTATATACTCCTCCGGGGTTACAGTTTCAATAACATTAGTTTCGACATTTATTGGATTACCTGAGATATAATGTTTGATTCTTTGACCGTTCACCAACTTCGGATTTGTGCCTTCGAAGTTGTTGATTTTTATGGCACCGGAACGATAGACCTCCTCGATGATGTAAGGACCTTCCCATTTAGAGAGAAGTTTTCTTGCAAAAAATCTTAAACAAGAGTTGTATAGCAAAACATAATCACCTACACTAAACTCACGCTTTTGTATCCTTTTGCCATGCCATCTTTTAACTTTTTCTTTAAACAGTTTGGCATTCTCATAGGCCTGGGTTCTCCATTCATCAAGCGAGCTAGTGTCAAATAACCTCTTCTCACCGGCAAGTTTGAAATCATAATTGAGCTCTTTAATGGCCCAATATGCCTTATGTTCTAGTTTGAGAGGTAAGTGACATGCTTTTCCATAAACCATTTTATTTGGAGACATACCCATAGGATTTTTATATGTAGTTCTATAGGCCCATAATGCATCATCAAGTTTCTTGGACCAATTCTTTCTAGATCTATTAACAGTCTTTTGCAAAATTAATTTAATCTCTCTAGTACTCAATTCTACTTGACCACTAGATTGTGGGTGATATGGAGATGCAATTCTATGATTAACATCATACTTAGCAAGCATCTTACGAAAAGCACCATGAATAAAATGTGAACCACCATCAGTCATTAAATATCTAGGGACTCCAAACCTTGGAAAAATAACTTACTTAAGCATCTTAATAGAGGTGTTATGATCAACACTACTAGTTGGAATAGCTTCTACTCACTTAGTAACGTAATCAACATCAACTAAAATATGAGTGTACCCATTAGAGGAAGGAAACGGTCCCATATAATCAAAGCCCCAGACATCAAATGGTTCAATAACAAGTGAATAGTTCATAGGCATTTCTTGACGTCTACTAATATTACCAATTCTTTGACATTGATCACAAGACAAGACAAACTTATGGGCATCTTTGAAGAGAGTAGGCCAATAAAAACCGGATTGCAATACCTTATGGGCAGTTCTATCTCCAGCATGGTGTCCTCCATAAGCCTTGGAGTGACACTTGCGTAGGATCTGTTCTTGTTCATGCTCGGGTACACAATGTCTAATAACACCATCTACTCCTTCTTTATAAAGGTGTGGGTCATCCCAGAAGTAATGTCTTAAATCATAGAAAAACCTTTTCTTTTGTTGGTATGTGAAACTAGGTGGTATAAATTTAGCAACAATGTAATTAGCATAATCAGCATACCATGGAGCAGTACAAGAAGCATTTATGACAGCTAATTGTTCATCAGGAAAGATATCATCAATAGGTAGTGGGTCATCAAGAACATTTTCTAACCTAGACAAGTTATCTGCAATGGGGTTCTCAGCTCCCTTTCTATCAATAATATGCAAATCAAATTCTTGCAACAAGGGAACCCATCTAATAAGTCTAGGTTTAGCATCTTTCTTTTCCATAAGATATTTAATAGTAGCATGATCAGTGTGAACAGTTACTTTAGAATCAACAATATAAGGTCTGAACTTATCACAAGCAAATACAACTGCTAAAAATTCTTTTTCAGTAGTAGCATAATTTCTTTGGGCACTGTCTAGAGTTTTACTAGCATATTGGATAACACTTAATTTCTTATCAACTCTTTGTCCTAAAACAACACCTACAACATAATCACTAGCATCACACATAATTTCAAAGGGTAAATTCCAATCAGGTGGCTGAACAATAGGTGCAGAAATCAAAGCTTTCTTAAGTGTTTCAAATGCTTCTACACAATCATCATCAAAGACAAAAAGAACATCTTTTTGTAAGAGATAAGTCAGAGGCCTAGAAATTTTTGAGAAGTCTTTAATGAACCTCCTATAAAATCCGGCTTGACCAAGGAAACTTCTTATACCTTTGATGTCCTTAGGACACGACATCTTTTCAATAGCATCAACTTTAGCTTTATCAACTTCAATACCTCTTTCAGAAATTTTATGCCCCAAGACAATACCTTCATTAACCATAAAGTGGCACTTCTCCCAATTCAAGACAAGATTAGTTTCTTCACATCTCTGCAAAACTCGACTAAGGTTGCTTAAGCAATCATCAAAAGAAGTTCCATAAATGGAGAAATCATCCATGAAAACCTCAACAATCTTTTCACAAAGGTCAGAGAAAATAGCAGTCATACATCTTTGAAAGGTAGCAGGTGCATTACATAAACCAAAAGGCATACATCTATAAGCAAAGGTACCGAAAGGGCAAGTAAAAGTGGTCTTTTCTTGATCCTCTTTTGACACAGGTATTAGAGAGAAACCAGAATAACCATCTAGAAAGCAAAAAAGTGTATGTTTGGATAATCTTTCTAGCATTTGATCAATAAAAGGTAAAGGGTAATGATCCTTTTTAGTAGCTTTATTTAATTTGCGGAAATCAATTACCATTCTATAACCTGTAACAATTCTTTGTGGGATCAATTCATATTTATCATTAGGAATAACAGTAATACCTTCCTTCTTAGGGACACAATGGACATGACTTACCCACTGAGTATCAGCAACGGGATAAATTATACCTGCCACCAGAAGATTTAGTATTTCCTTCCTTACCACTTCTTTCATCTCAGGATTTAACCGTCGTTGGTGATCAACAGCCGGTTTAGCGTCTTTCTCCAATTTTATTTTGTGCTGGCATAGAGTGGGACTAATGCCCTTAAGATCATCAAGAGTATATCCAATAGCAGCACGGTGCTTCTTCAGAGTTTTCAATAATTTCTCTTCTTCCTGCTCTGAAAGGTTAGCACTAATAATAACAGCATACATCTTCTTTTCATCAAGATAAGCATATTTAAGAGTATCAGGTAATGGTTTAAGCTCAAACACGGGATCACCCTTGGGTGGAGGAGGATCCCCTAGAATTTCAACAGGTAAATTGTGTTTCAAAATAGGTCCCTGTTTAAAGAATACTTCATCTATTTCCCTTCTTTCATTCATAAACATATCATTTTCATGGTCTAGCAAATATTGTTCTAAAGGATCATTAGGAGGCACGACAATAGAAGCAAGACCAATAATTTCATCTTTACTAGGAAGTTCTTTATCATGGGGTTGTCTACGAAATTTAGCAAAGTTAAAATCATGAGACATATCCCCTATTCCAACAGTAACAATATCCTTTTTGCAGTCTATCTTAGCATTAACAGTATTCAAGAAGGGTTTACCAAATATAATGGGACAAAATTCATCTTGTGGGGAACCAAGAACAAGAAAATCAGTAGGATATTTAACCTTCCCACACAAGACTTCAACATCTCTAACAATCCCAACTGGTGAAATAGTATCTCTATTGGCAAGCTTAATTGTAACATCAATTTCTTCTATCTCAGCAGGTGCAATATCATGCATAATTTCTTTATATAAGGAATGAGGTATTGCAACTTGCACCAGCACCCATATCACATAAGCCATGATAACAATGATCTCCTATTTAAACAGAAATAACATGCATGCCAACAACAGGTCTATGTTTACCCTTAGTATCGGATCTAGCAATTCTAGCAGCCTCATTACAGAAATAAATAACATGCCCATCAATATTATCGGCTAAGAGATCTTTAACCATAGCAATACTAGGTTCCACTTTAATTTGCTCAGGGGGTGTAGGTGTTATAGTATTACTCTTACGAACCACATTTGAAGCTTTATCATGATCCTTTATTCTAACAGGGAAAGGTGGTTTCTCAATATAAGCGGTAGGAACAATAGGATCAACATTATTAGTGATAGTCTTTTCTTCAACTTTAATAGGTTCAACTACTTTTACTTCAATGGGAGGATTATATTTAAACCACTTCTCCTTAGGGAGATCAACATGAGTAGCAAAGGATTCACAGAAAGAAGCTACTATCTTAGAGTCAAGTCCATATTTAGTGCTAAATTCATGGAAAACATCGGTATCCATACAAGATTTAACACACTCAAACTTAGGAGTTATACCTGACTCCTTACCTTCTTCGAGGTCCCAATCTTCAGATTTGTGTTTAATTCTTTCCAATAAATCCCATTTGAATTCAATAGTCTTCATCATAAAAGAACCAGTACAAGAAGTGTCGAGCATGGAGCGATTATTGAGAGAAAGCCGAGCATAAATTTTTTGAATAATAATTTCTCTTGAGAGCTCATGATTGGCACATGAATATAACATTGACTTAAGCCTCCCCCAAGCTTGAGCGATGCTTTCTCCTTCGTGAGGCCAAAAATTATATATATAATTACAATCACGATGAACAAGATGCATAGGATAAAACTTCTGATGAAATTCTAGTTTCAATCGGTTGTAGTTCCATGATCCCATATCATCACATAGCCTAAACCATGTCAATGCCTTTCCCTTAAAAGATAAAGGGAAGACCTTCTTCTTGATAACATCCTCGGGCATACATGCAAGCTGAAATAATCCACAAACTTCATCCACATAGATTAGGTGCAAATCGGGATGCAATGTTCCATCTCCTGTAAAAGGATTAGCTAGCAGTTTCTCTATCATACCCGAAGGAATTTCAAAGTAAACATATTCAGTAGGTTCAGAAGGTTGAGGAGCAACTCTTTGCTCTACTAGTCGGGGTGAAGATACCCCGAACAAGCCCCTCAAAGGATTATGTTCCATAGTAACAAGTGACAGTAAATTTCAGCACACTATATAAATTTTTCGTTACCAAATTCCACCTACCAAAGACGCTTCACTCCCCGGCAACAACGCCAGAAAAGAGTCTTGATGACACACAAGTATAGGGGATCTATCGTAGTCCTTTCGATAAGTAAGAGTGTCGAACCCAACGAGGAGCAGAAGGAAATGACAAGCGGTTTTCAGTAAGGTATTCTCCGCAAGCACTAAAATTATCGGTGACAAATAGTTTTGTGATAAGGTAATTTGTAACGGGTAACAAGTAATAAAAGTAAATAAGGTGCAGCAAGGTGGCCCAATCCTTTTTGTAGCAAAGGACAAGCCTGCACAAACTCTTATATAAAGGAAAATGCTCCCGAGGACACATGGGAATTATCGTCAAGCTAGTTTTCATCACGCTCATATGATTCACGTTCGTTACTTTGATAATTTGATATGTGGGTGGACCGGTGCTTGGGTACTGCCCTTCCTTGGACAAGCATCCCACTTATGATAAACCCCTATTGCAAGCATCCGCAACTACAAAATAGGTATTAAGGTAAACCTAACCATAGCATGAAACATATGGATCCAAATCAGCCCCTTACGAAGGAACACATAAACTAGGGTTTAAGCTTCTGTCACTCTAGCAACCCATCATCTACTTATTACTTCCCAATGCCTTCGTCTAGGCCCAAACAATGGTGAAGTGTCATGTAGTCGACGTTCACATAACACCACTAGAGGAAAGACAACATACATCTCATCAAAATATCAAACGAATACCAAATTCACATGACTACTTATAGCAAGACTTCTCCCATGTCCTGAGGAACAAACGTGACTACTCACAAATCATATTCATGTTCATAATCAGAGGGGTATTAATATGCATAAAGGATCTGAACATATGATCTTCCACCAAATAAACCAACTAGCATCAACTACAAGGAGTAATCAACACTACTAGCAACCCACAGGTACCAATATGAGGTTTTGGAACAATGATTGGATACAAGAGATGAACTAGGGTTTGAGAGGAGAAGGTGCTGGTGAAGATGTTGATGTAGATTGACCCCCTCCCGATGAGAGGATCGTTGGTGATGATGATGGTGATGATTTCCCCCTCTCGGAGGGATGTTTCCCCAGCAGAACAGCTCTGCCGGAGCCCTAGATTGGTTTCGCCAGGTTCCGCCTCGTGGCGGTGGTGCTTCATCCCGAAAGCTTGCTTATGATTTTTTTCTCGGACGAAAGACTTCATATAGCAGAAGATGGGCACCGGAGGCCTGCTAGGGGGCCCACAAGACAGCGGGTGCCCCCAGGGGGGTAGGGCACGCCCCTCACCCTCGTGGCCAGGGTGTGGACCCCCTCTGGTTAATTCTTTCGCCAGTATTTTTTATATATTACAAAACGTGCCTCCGTGAAGTTTCAGGACTTTTGGAGTTGTGCAGAATAGGTCTCTAATATTTGCTCCGTTTCCAGCCCAGAATTCTAGCTGCCGGCATTCTCCCTCTTCATGTAAACCTTGTAAAATAAGAGAGAATAGGCATAAGTATTGTGACATAATGTGTAATAACAGCCCATAATGTAATAAATATCAATATAAAAGCATGATGCAAAATGGACGTATCAGTCAGCCGCGTTACGCGCTGATGGTACAGGCTCTAGCGCCTCGTTATCGAATTGAATTAGCAATTTGCGCTTCGGGTAACTTTTGGTTGGGCGCTCGAGGCCGTACTCCTCGGATGCCAGGACATTAGTCCATCTGTCGTTGAGCAGATCTTGATCAGCTTGAAGCTGCTGCTGCTTCTTTTTCAGGCTCCTTCCAGTGGCTATTAGCCGGCGCTTAAAGCGCTCCTGCTCGAGAGGCTCCTCAGGCACGATGAAATCCTCATTGCCGAGGCTCACCTCCTCCTCGGAGTGCGGAAGATAATTACTGTCCTCTGATTCTTCATCTACGGCATGTTCATCAGGGCTAACTTGCCCATCTTCCCATTCGTCCTGTTCGGAAGTTGGCTCAACGGGTGAGGGAGTCCTGGACTAAGGGGTCCTCGGGCGTCCGGCTGTTGGATATGGGCCGGACTAGTGGGCTGTGAAGATACAAGACCAAAGACTCTCTCCCGTGTCCGGATGGGACTCTCCTTGGCGTGGAAGGCAAGCTTGGCATCCAAATATGAAGATTCCTTTCTCTGTAACCGACTTTGTACAACCCTAGTCCCCTCCGGTGTCTATATAAACCGGAGGGCTTAGTCCGAAGGCGAGATATAGTCATACAGGCCAGACTTCTAGGGTTTTAGCCATTACGATCTCGTGGTAGATCAACTCTTGTAATACTCATATTCATCAAGATCAATCAAGCAAGAAGTAGGGTATTACCTCCATAGAGATGGCCCGAACCTGGGTAAACATTGTGCCCCTTGTTACCATCGACCTTAGACGCACAGTTCCGGACCCCCTACCCGAGATCCGCCACTTTTGACACCGACATTGGTGCTTTCATTGAGAGTTCCACTGTGCCGTCCTCAAAAGGTTTGATGGCCCCTTCAATCATCTACAACAATGCTGTCCAAGGAGAAGTCTTCCTTCCCAGACAGATCTTTATGTTCGGCGGCTTCGCACTGCGGGCCAACTCGCTCGGCCATCTGGAGCAGATCGATAGCTACGCCCCTGGCCGTCAGGTTAGATTCAGAAGCTTGAACTACGTTGCGGACATCCGCGGAGAATTGATCTTCGACGGATTTGAGACCACGGCAGCCGCTCCCCGTCACCACGATGAACATGACTTAAATCTTTCATCGGACCATACACAGGAGATAGCACCTTTAATAGCTCTGGCCTTAGATCCGGAGCAGATTGCACCATCCAAAGACGGGAAGCTCAGCCCTGCCACACATGCCGCAGCCTCAGCGGCGTCAGAGCCGCACACAGATCCAACCTCGAGTGGAATCTGCGTCACCGGAGCCTCAGATTTGTTTCCGGCTATAGGTCCCGATCCGTGTGCGTCCAGGCGCGTCGAGCTCAATCAGTCATTGATCGTTGAATTCAGCTCCGCGGACATTTTTCGGCACTCGCCTTTGGGCAACGTGTTAAATTGGTTAAAGGCACTCTCCTTAGCGGGGGAATCACAGCCGAATTATATCCGGTTTGAACTGGAGGCTGATGACAGAGAATTTTGTTTACACCCACCTCCCACTTCATAGCCACTGTCGAGGACCTACCAACATGCTCGATTACGGCTCCGAAGACATTGACGGTATGAACGACGATGCCGGAGAAGAGGAGGACCAAAACCCGCCGTTTACCGGACGTTGGACAGCTACTTCCTCATATGACGTATACATGGTGGACACACCTGAAGAGAACAAGGGCGACAACAAGAAGGATCCAGTTGAGGATAAACCTCCTGAGATACCACCGAAGCGCCGGCATCAATGGCGCCGCTCTAAATCACGCCGCAGCAAAGATAGTAACACCAGCACAGGAGAAGATAACACTCCGGACGGTGCCGAAGATAATGAAGACCCCGTTGAGGCAAATTCCGAACAAGAAGAACGGGAAGACGGGCAAGTTAGCCCTGGTGAACGGGCCACACACGAAGACTCGGAGGACAGTAATTATCTTCCGCTCTCCGAGGATGAGGTGAGCCTCAGCACCGAAGATTTTATCGTGCCTGAGGAACCTCTCGAGCAGGAGTGCTTTAAGCGCTAGCTAATAGCCACTGCAAGGAGCCTGAAAAAGAAGCAGCAGCAGCTTCAAGCTGACCAAGATCTGCTCAATGATAGATGGACTGATGTCCTAGCAGCCGAAGAATACGGCCTCAAGCGCCCAGCCAAAAGTTACCCGAAGCGCAAACTACTACCTCAGTTCGATGATGAGGCACCGGAGCCCGTACCATCATCGCACAATACGGCTGACCGACCACCACACGGTCAGGATAAAGTGGCAACTCAAGCCGAACACCAGCCCGCCCCGCCTCATCATAAAGGCAGAGATAAAACAGCCCGTGGTCATACATATGACCTTCGGCAGGAACTAGACAATCGAGCAGGACATACCAGATTGATCTACGGATCGCGAGGACGTGCCCCGACACGTGACGACGGCTACCTATTCGGACGTGACAAGCCTAGTCATGCCCGGGCCGAAAACCGCAGACGGACTCCATCGGAGCTACGTCGCGATGTGGCCTGATATAGAGGCGCTGCACACCCTCTCTGCTTCACTGACGAAGTAATGGAGCATGAATTCCCAGAAGGGTTTAAACCCGTAAATATTGAATCATACAATGAAACAACTGACCCCGCGGTGTGGATTGAGGATTTTCTTCTCCATATCCATATGGCCCGCGGAGATGACCTCCACGCCAACAAATACCTCCTGTTAAAACTTAAAGGGCCAGCTCGGCACTGGTTAAACGGTCTGCCTGAAAACTCTATTGGTAGCTGGGAGGATTTGTAAGACGCCTTCCGCGACAACTTCCAAGGTACATATGTCCGGCCACCAGATGCCGATGACTTAAGTCACATAGTTCAACAGCCCGGAGAGTTAGCCAGGAAATTATGGACTAGGTTCCTAACTAAAAAGAACCAGATCGTCGACTGTCCAGATGCCGAAGCCCTAGCGGCCTTCAAACACAACGTCCACGATGAATGGCTCGCCCGCCACCTCGGCCAAGAAAATCCGAAGTCCATGGCAGCCCTCACGGCACTAATGAACCGCTTTTGTGCGGGTGAGGATAGTTGGCTGGCCCGTAGCAAAAACACAACAAGCGAAGCGGGCACCTCCGAGGTCAAAAACAGCAACGACAAGCTCCAACGCAACATGCACAAACGTCGAAGCAATGGTGATAACACCGATGACACTACAGTCAACCCCGGATTCAGTGGCTCCAAGTCCGGTCAGCGGAAAAAGCCATAAAAAAGAAACAACTCGGGACAATTCAGCTTGGACCGCATACTTGACCGTCCGTGCCAGATTCACGGCACCCTAGACAAACCAGCCAACCATACCAACAGGGATTGTTGGGTTTTCAAACAGGCCGGCAAGTTAAATGCCGAGAACAAGGAGAAGGTATCGCAAAGAGAGGACGACGACGAGGAGCCCCGGCCACCGAACACAGGGGGACAGAAGAAGTTTCCCCCTCAGGTCAAAACGGTGAACATGATATACGCTACCCACATTCCCAAGAGGGAGCACAAGCGCACACTCAGGGACGTCTATGCGATTGAGCCAGTCGCCCCAAAATTTAATCCATGGTCGTCATGCCCGATCACCTTCAATCGTCGGGATCATCCGACCAGTATCCGTCATGGCGGTTCAGCCACACTGGTCCTTGACCCAATAATTGATGGGTTCCACCTGACGCGAGTCCTCATGGACGGTGGCAGCAGCCTCAACCTGCTCTATCAGGATACAGTGCGCAAAATGGGCATTAATCCATCACGGATCAAGCCCACAAAGACTACCTTTAAAGGAGTCATACCAGGTGTAGAGGCCCACTGTACGGGCTCAATCACACTAGAGGTTGTCTTCGGATCTCCGGACAACTTCCGAAGCGAAGAGTTAATCTTCGATATCGTCCCCTTTCGCAGCGGCTATCACACACTGCTTGGATGAACCGCATTTGCTCGATTCAACGCGGTGCCACACTATGCTTATCTCAAGCTCAAGATGCCCGGACCACGCGGCGTCATAACAGTTAATGGAAACACGGAACACTCCCTCCGTACAGAGTGGCCTTTCCAAGCAGAACCTTAATTCGGCAGTCGAGCTCCCGGACACTGTCAAGAGAGTCCGGACTATTCCGCAGCAGGACAGCTCGGCTTGTCAAGAGTTCGATTAGCAATTCGGCCTCCGTTCCAGTCCCGATCAAGTGGCGGCATTCGTACCGCGTGTACATAACTACGCACTCAAAATACCATGGGCATAGACGGAGGTATAACTAGTTTGTGATCCACAATACGGCTCGACCGCCCCAGGATACACATGCTTTCACTGTTTCCTTTTTCTCCTTTTCAGGTTTCCTTTCCATAGGCCTTCCCTGACGGCCTGATCACCAGTCCTTTCTGTAACAACCTGGATTTTGGCCCTTTTCTTTTTCTTTTGATTTATTTGGTTTTTGCTTTGTTTTTCTTTTTGGAGTGGTTCTATGGCCTTGCCACCTGGGAAATCACCCTCATTTCTTCTCCCAAGTGGCTCATCATTCTCAAAACCTTGACAAGATCAGGTCACTTCACTGCTTGACCAAACCCTAATTTCTTTTTCTAGGGAAAATTCCTTTTTCTATTAAGGAATAACCCTGTCTGCCCTAGGTTGTGAAGCAACCTATATTTTTGTCCATCCAAAAATTCCCAAATAATTCTCATAATTCCTTTGGGGCATATGTTGCTCAAATATGCCCAAACTTTCCTGTCCTAGCCCAAGAATAATTCCCCAATAATTATTCTTCATTTCTGTCCAGTGTGGCTTTCTGTGAAGGAAGTGCCACCTATCCTTTCCTGATTGCTCCCAAACCTTTTGAGCATTTTCTTATGTCCAGATCATTGCCTCATGCCAAAATTCAACTTTATTTGCCTAGCCAATCTTCCTAAACAATTTTTCAAACTTTCTATCAGACAGAAGGCATTGTGAAGGAGGTACTAGCTAGGGTTATCCAAATGGGTTGAAATTTTGCACACTCCTTCATGTGCTCATATCATGGCCCTCCTCCAAATTTCAGCTCCATCCTTTGATCTATGTGAGCACATGACCAAATCTTTGATTCTGGCAATATTTTCAGGTTGTGAAGCATGTGCATTTTATATTGCTTCATTAATTCTGAGAAATTACCAGATTGTTCTCCTACCCAAATAACTTCTCTCCACCAAATTTGGCACCATTTCACCTAGCCAATGTTTCTCTAGAATTATTGCAAGATTCTGGTCAGTGAAGATAGCTGTGAAGGAAGTACCATTTTGGTGAATCCAATTGGTATGAAATTTTTACAGCTTCTTACTATGACCAAATCACTAAGCCTAGATAAATTTCAGCTCAAGTTGATACTCCATGTGAGTGCACCTTCCTGATCTAGTTTCTGGACCATAATGTGAGTTACAAAGCAACTATATTAGTTTGTGGTTCATTATGCTCCAAAACCTCCAGGATTATAGTCCTTCCTAAGCTAATCACCCTAGACAAACCTGTTGGACCTAACCAAGTTACTGCGGATCAATAGTACACATTCAAGTTTACTGCAGTAAACTTCAGAGGTTACTTACCTTTTAACCATAGCAGTTTTCATCGATCTACCACCGCAGTTGAACCCTCCCCTGGAAGAACTTACCCGTAGACAACAATTTCCAGCCCATCTCCCCGCTACATGCCAGTGCACGCGGTTACCGCGTTCATGGCATCACTGTGCACGCGCTCTGTGTGCAGTGGCCGCGTCTAGTGGCCGTTTGTGCTTCGGCACCTCCTCCTCTCGTCGGCTTCGCGCGCGTGAGCGTGTCCAACAGTTTTACCGCGTCGTCGCCGTCCTCATGGACCTCTCTCCCTCTCCGTAAAACCCCTCGCCGACGCTCGCCGACGCTCGCCCACGGGTGCACTGTGCTCCGTTTGGCTCCGAGCTCGTTTCGGCCTCTTCCTCTGCTCTCTAGCGTCGCCTACCCCTCCGTGAGCTCTGAATCAATAGCTGGTCGTGTTCCCGCGCCCTCCCGTGCTCACTGGCCTCGCCAGAGCATTGGCCGGATCCCCACGGCGCCACCCGAGCTCGGTCTCCCACGCCCGGCTATATATATCCCTCCCCCGAGCCTTTCGAGCACACCAGCAGCCTCCTCACACTCCCCTGGTCCCGCCTAGCCACTTCCCCGAGCTCGAGGAGCTCCCGTGCCCTCCATTGCCACCATGGCCGCTGCGGTGCTCCGCCTAAATTCCGGCGAGCCACGCCTCCTCTCCCCGTTCCAACACCACAAGAGCACTCCTCTCCTCCCCGTAGTTCGCCCCACCCCCTCTGCCTTCGCCGGAGACGGCCGCAACGCCAATAACCACCGCCGCCCGAAGCTCTCTGCCCTCCTCATGGCGCCACCCCTCCCCTCCATCTTGCTCCTCCCCGGCGCTGTCCAACCCTCTGAATGGATGCGGCGCCCCTCCCCGAGTCCGTCGGTGCCTCCCGCTCGGCCAGAGGTGGCCGGAGCCGGCCGGGCCGCCGCCGGCGCTGCGCCCCTCCCTCTGGACCACGAGGAGCGCGGGTGAGCGCTTGAAGATGAAGACGTCAACCCCTTGCGCATGGGACCCTCCCGTCAGCCTTGCATACGTTGACCAGGCGCTGATGACGTGGATAAGTGGACGCGCAGTTCCGGTCGGTACGTGTTCATAAGCTGAAAGCGTATTCTCTAGGTAGTTCAGCTTAAAGTACGTTTTCGTTATTCTGAAAGCGTATTTCCTCTCTATTTCAGCCTGGAATGCGTTTTCCTCTCTGGAAAGCGTATTCCTGGAAAGGTGCGTTATGTTTTTCTGGCTGAGGGCCTGTTTGTGATGTTTTTATTTACAAATGGGTCCCTGGCAGAAAAACTATCATATCTTTTTACTCCCAACTCCAAATGAGGTGAATCCAAAGCCCACTTCTTCGTTTCGTCGAGCCCGTTCTGTTGGTATCATTTTCATTATGTTTCAACATTCTGAAAATGACCATTTTGCCCTTGCCGTTAACCAGACCCTTTCGAGAGAGAAGTGTTTCCGGTAAATCTTTCTGCGATGTTTCCGCACTTCTCCCCGGTGCATTCTTCATCCCCAGGCAAGCCACAATACCCACTTGTGTGATAGTCATGCAGTAGCCATGGTTTTCAACTTGAAAATTTATTAAATGTTTGCTTGTTTAAAATATGTTTATCGTTGTTTTGGTAATGCTTCTGGGTGAGTGCTTACTTTCTTGCTATGTTGTTATGCACCGGGTTATCATGCCCTGATAGTTGCTAGTATTCCTTTCATATGCTTATGCTTGCTAGTAGTACATGTTGATGTTGGTGATGGTCTTCGGTGCATGACTGCCGTCTGTCCCGAGTACCGTTGTTATGCATGTTCCATTGCTTCCAGTTGATTAAATGCTTGCATGATGGCATTGTTGATATGTTCTTGCATGATATTTACTGTCGACGCTAGTGGTCATGCTATGTTTCTGAGAAGTATGTACTTGTGATGTTCATGCTAGGCAGTATGCCATGCTCAGTTGGATATGATTCATTGTTGATATGGTTAATAGTTATGTTGCACCTCCATGCTTATGTTGATATCATGTTCATGCATTGTAATTTGCATCATGTTAGTTTATCATGGCTCAGCATATTGCATTCAAGTTTAACCGGATTAAATTGAACTTGAACAACTGTTGGCTGAGTCATGGTGCCACCATATCGAGCTGACCAGTGCAACCACGCTTACCTTTATGGGAAGGTCCTAACTGGGTCTATTGTCATGCCTCTCGCCGGTGCCTCCCGCGAGGGAAGGTTATGCGCGGGCGCTACCTTGGCCGGGTAGGACGGCATAAGACTTGTGTGCTCGTTGTTGAGTATGGATCCATGGTCCCCGTTTGGGACCGTTTATGTTTTGCCACGATGGTGGCGTTGGTGCCTTTGGTAGGCACGGGGCCACCCAGGACTTAGCCCAAAGGGGAGTTGGTCGGAGTGGCCGGGAAACTGTCATGGCAGTAGATCGGTTTTATCGGAACGCCGCTGGTCCACCCGAATGGGAGTGCGAGGCCATGGGTTCCGTGGTGTGGGTACAGTGTACTAACCTCTGCAGAGTGTATACTAAATCTATCGATAGCCGTGCCCGCGATAAGGGCCCAGTTCGTGTCGGTCACACTGTGAGTCAACAGTATTAATAATAATGTGCTTAATAACAACCACGTTCGTTGATGAGATAAGTTGGTTGTGATCGCCGGAAAGATCACCGTTTGAGACCAAGTGTTGGTCATGGTTGTGATCGCCGGAAGGATCACCGTTTGGTTACGAGGTAACCCGTTGAACCAAGAGTTGTTCCGTTCGTGATCATGAGATGATCACCGTAGTATCGAGGATACCGAGTTGTTGGATATTCGTGATGTTGTGCGAGAATCGTGGGTAAAGATCAAGCTCTTGTGGTCATTTAATGATTACTACGGTATTGTTTATACCAAGCTTGATTTGATCCTGAGATGATCGTGTGATGTCCGAGGTTGGTAAGTGATGCCTGTGATTGTTATGAGATAACCCGAGTCAAATAAGTGGTGCATATAGTGTCATCATGTTGCATGATCGTGTCATCATGTTTATGTATTCAAGCCATGCTCATATTGTTCTAGTTGTATCATGTTCATGTTGTTTATGCCATGCTATCCTGATGATCTCATGATAATTCCTGCTTAACCTGTAATTGCCATGCTGTTGTTTGTCTTGAATGCTTCTGGTTATTGTGAGCTTGCAAGTACATTCAATGTACTGACCTGGCGTGTCATGCCAGTTTGCAGGTCATGCCGCGATTGCTTGATTTCTTGTCATGGTTTCCGTTCGTGCGAGCTAGGATAAGCGTTCCAGCCAGAGTCCCTACGGAGTGGAGTTCACCACCGTCGTCGTTGTTCCGCTGCTAGAAGTTTTTCTGCTGCTTCGAGTTGTTCTGCTGCTTGCATAGAGCAACTGAGCATGGCATAGTGTTGCCGTGCCGATGTTATTCCTTGTAATATCGAAGACCTTGTATTCATATTAGTGTAATAATAGAAAGCTGGTTTGTTCTATGCTAAGCAGTGCCGTATTCCAGAAGACTTCTCCTCGATCTCTGGGCTGGAATACGGGGCGTTCCGGTTTCTCTGAGCCGGGGTGCCACACTTTTGAAGGATAAATACACCAAGACGGCAAGAAGCATGGACGTATAGGGGAACTCCTAGGTGGTCTCTTAACGATCACTCTACCTGTTTTCAGGACCCACACACAGCTCCCCCTTGGTTGTGGCATGTTAAATAGCCTATTGCTTATTGAACTATTTGTATGAATGCGCTTCGACGTATTAATCAAATTATAATGGAAATAGTTTGCGGCCAAAATTCTACGGCTGTAGCTTACTGCCCTTTCTCCTTTTCTTCTTTTGATAACTTTATCAAATAGCACCCGTACACTTTGGTACGTTTCAATTTGCCAGGGGCTTCATAGCGCCGCGCAATACGTCAACAAAGTTCGAACACTTTTTACAGTATAGTTCGGCACCCCGAATTTAGCACTATATGCATTGGCTCTGAATCATGTCTTTGGTCAATAGTTGGGTTGCCCGGCTCCTGTGCTTGCTACCTTACGTTCCGTTATATCGGCTAGGGTAGTAAAGGGAGAACTACTGCGATTGTGCCTTGGTTTACCCGGATGAGCACCTCAGTAGAGAAAGCCGAAAACTGACTGTCATGATGCGGCGAGAGCCGGTCAGCTCTTCGGAGGTCTCAAATCCTTAGAGATTTTTTCTGCATTACGCGAGGGATCGGTACTTACCCGATCAGGTGTTTTACAGCATCCTAGTTCGAATACTAGGGGCTGCACCTATATTTTTATTGTCAAACTCCTATGGCTAAGTGAGGGTGCTAAAGCCGCATAGTCCGATTGCCTGGTTCGTTGCGCTAAACACCTCCTTCAAGGACCAAACAATTGGGTCAAGAGTGTTTAGATTACATCCTGAACACCCCCGTACTACCTACATGGGGGCAGAAGCCGACGACTGGCCAACTCTCAGATTTTACACAACACGGCCACACAGGAGGTGAAATTTTCTAAACAAACATTATATTACCTAACGACTTTGTTTCATCATACAAGGCAGAGACAATATGAATGTATTCATTCGAAAATAATGTCTTGCGCACATTGCGTCGCCACAATACGAGACCCCTCCAGGACGTCTTCAAAATACCGCTCGGGCGTGCGGTGCTCCTTGCCCTCCGGCGGTCCCTCAGTCACAAGCTTGACGACGTCCATCTTCGCCCACCACACCTTGACACGGGCGACGGCCATGCGCGCGGCCTCGATGCAGACCGACCGCTTAACGACGTCCAGCCGAGGGCAGGCATTCACCAGCCGCTTCACGAGCCCGAAGTAGCTGCTGGGGATAGCTGCTACCTCTTGAGCACTGCGTTGGTTTTCCCTTGAAGAGGAAAGGGTGATGCAACAAAGTAGCGTAAGTACTTCCCTCAGTTTTTGAGAACCAAGGTATCAATCCAGTAGGAGGCTACACGCGAGTCCCTCGCACCTACACAAAACAAATAAATCCTCGCAACCAACGCGATAAGGGGTTGTCAATCCCTTCACGGTCACTTACGAGAGTGAGATCTGATAGATATGATAGGATAATATTTTTGGTATTTTTGTGATAAAGATGCAAAGTAAAATAAAAGCAAAGTAAAAACCAAAGGAAATAACTAAGTGTTGGAAGATTAATATGATGAAGATAGACCCGGGGCCATAGGTTTCACTAGTGGCTTCTCTCAAGAGCATAAGTATTTTACGGTGGGTGAACGAATTACTGTAGAGCAATTGACAGAATTGAGCATAGTTATGAGAATATCTAGGTATGATCATGTATATAGGCATCACGTCCGAGACAAGTAGACCGACTCCTGCCTGCATCTACTACTATTACTCCACTCATCGACCGCTATCCAGCATGCATCTAGAGTATTAAGTTCATGGAAACAGAGTAACGCCTTAAGCAAGATGACATGATATAGAGGGATAAATTCATGCAATATGATAAAAACCCCATCTTGTTATCCTCGATGGCAACAATACAATACGTGCCTTGCTGCCCCTACTGTCACTGGGAAAGGACACCGCAAGATTGAACCCAAAGCTAAGCACTTCTCCCATTGCAAGAAAGATCAATCTAGTAGGCCAAACCAAATTGATAATTCGAAGAGACTTGCAAAGATAACCAATCATACATAAAATAATTTAGAGAAGATTTAAATATTGTTCATAGATAATCTTGATCATAAACCCACAATTCATCGGTCTCAACAAACACACCGCAAAAAGAAGATTACATCGAATAGATCTCCACGAGAGAGGGGGAGAACATTGTATTGAGATCCAAAAAGAGAGAAGAAGCCATCTAGCTACTAACTATGGACCCGAAGGTGTGAGGTAAACTACTCACACTTCATCGGAGAGGCTATGATGATGATGTAGAACCCCTCCGTGATGGATGACCCCTCCGGCGGAGCTCCGGAACAGGCCCCAAGATGGGATCTCGTGGGTACAGAAGGTTGTGGCGGTGGAATTAGGCTTTTGGCTCTGTATCTGATCGTTTGGGGGTACGTAGGTATATATAGGAGGAAGGAGTACGTCGGTGGACCAACAGGGGGCCCACGAGGGTGGAGGGCGTGCCCTGGGGGGTAGGCGCGCCCCTACCTCGTGGCCTCCTCTTTCATTCCTTGACGTAGGGTCCAAGTCTCCTGGATCATAATCTTCCTAAAAATCACGTTCCCGAAGGTTTCATTCCGTTTGGACTCCGTTTGATATTCCTTTTCTGCGAAACTCTGAAATAGGCAAAAAACAGCAATTCTGGGCTGGGCCTCTGGTTAATAGGTTAGTCCCAAAAATAATATAAAAGTGAATAATAAAGCCCAATAATGTCCAAAATAGTAGATAATATAGCATGGAGCAATCAAAAGTTATAGATACGTTGGAGACGTATCAATAGCTTCGGCATGCCACAGCCGGATTATTAAATCCTTCATGGCCAGTTCGGCCACCCTATGCAGCTTGACCAGCTGTTTTAGCTGATCACTAAAGGGCACCGGATGTTCTGGCGCAAGGTATTGCTACCAGAACAGCTTCTCCGTTGAGTCCCCTTCTCCGGCTCGGAAGAATTCCGCACCATCATAAACACTGCGCTGCAGATCCGCAAACGCCCCTGGGGAACTCCAAATCCGGGTTAGTAAGAAATACTTCTTCTTCACATACTTGCTTTGCATACTAAACGCCTTACCCGCCGCGATTTTCTTGGCCTCCTGGATCTCCTGGAGGGTGCCCTGGGCTTCAAACCGGGCCTCTTCCGCGCTTTGACGAACCTTGGCGAGTTCGGTCTCTCGAGCCGAAACATCACACTCCAAGGTCTCGCATTTTTTCACGGCATCCTGGAGCTCTTGCTGGACCTCATTAAGCCTGGCCTTGAGCTTCTTACGAGCGGCTTGTTCCTTGGCAGCTTTCTCCTCGGCCTTGGCCAGGGCCTTTTTAAGGACCTTGACCTCGGTCGCCGCTCGTACAAACATTATGGCACTACGGTCAATACACATCATTCATTCTTTCTGAATATACAGCAAGTCGCAACATACCTTGCTTGTCCTCCAACTGCCTTTTTACAAGGCCGAGCTCTCCTTTGGCCCGCTCCAGACTATGATTTAGTCTGGAGACCTCTGCAGCATGAGAGGTCGCGGCTAGCAACGACGCCTGCTTATGTATATAAGATATCTTTAGTTAGTTCCCTGCAAAAATAAATTGATCCTCTGTCCGGCTTTTCTTTCCGAACACCGGACATTGTCTCAGGGGCTACTATCTATACTAGGACTTTTTTCTTTTGCGTCGCTTACCTCAAAGCTTGTTAGCAGGCTGCCGCAGGCTTCGGTCAGTCCGCTCTTGACGGATTGAACCCTCTCAATCACCGTACCCGTAAGGATATGGTGTTCCTCCACAATGGAAGCGCCTCATAGCGCTTCCAGCAGATTATCCGGTGCCTCTGGTTGGACAGAGGTCACTGGCGGGATAGGCACACCTCCTTCTCTCGAAGGAGGCTGCACTCCGGATTCTGGAGCCGTATAGGTCTTCGGAACCGTATCCGGTTGGGGGCCGAACTGAACACGGCCCCCATCGCCAGTCTCCATGGGGATCTGCTCCCCCATGAGTCGGGCGGCCGAGGTTTCGCCCTCTGGCGCCACCCTGACGGCCTCCTGAGACTCTCCCTGGCCTGGGAAAGTCCTTCGGGATAGCACCTCAGCGTCGCCCTTGGCCGAGGGAGAGTAAGCGGCCGGCGGTGACTCGCTGGCCATCGCCTTCGGATCCAACTAACCTCTTGATGAGGATCGCTGTGAGCTGTCGTGTGCCGGACTGCAATAGCATAATTAACTGTATTAATACCATGAAGAGAAGGGCCCGAATACATGGACGTATACGAGTTTTCAGTACTTACGATGCGTCCAGGGGCTTGCTTCGGGGGCGTCGCTCTGGGCTGCTGTCGACGTCCCACGCGGAGTTATCCGCGAGGGGGCCCTTCCCCCTCTTCGGCGCCTCCGCCTCCAGATTTGAGGAGGCCGCCCTCTTCTTCCTTCGCCCAGCAGGGGGAGAGTTACTTTCTTCCTCCCCCTCATCGTCGTCCTCCGCGGCAGAGGAGTGAGTCTTGTCTTTGGACGACGCGTCCGAAACTCCTTTGCGGCGAGGGCCACTTTTGGTCCCATTGGCCTTCTTCTTGGCCTTCTTCTCCGGCGCCTTGTAGGGTGCCGGAACCAGCATCTTTGCCAGGAGAAGGATGACTGGTTCCTCGTGCAGCGGAGCCGGACACCGAATCCGCTCCGCTTTCTCTATCCATACCTGAAAAAATAAATAGTGAAGTTTTAGGTATCTTCCTTGAATAAGCAAGTAGAGGATGCACCTTGATGTGAAGGACTTACCGCACTGGCAGGATGAGCAAGATCGTGCCCGCGGTCCGAGTCTATGGCCGGCGGCATCTCATTGCCCTTGAAGAGCAACTTCCAGACATCTTCGTGAGTGGTTCCGAAGAGCCTCTCCAAGGTCTAGTGCTTCTCCGGATCAAATTCCCATAAAGGGCATGTTCGGCTCTAGCATGGAAGGATCCGGTGAACTAGCATCACCTGGATCACGTTGACGAGGTTGATGTTTTTATCCATCATGCTTTGGATGCGCGTTTGCAGCGCTATCAGTTCGTCCGACGAAGACCAATTTGGGCCCTTCTCTATCCAGGAGGTGAGCCGTGTTGGAGCTCCGGACTTGAATTCGGGAGCCGCGGCCCAAGTGGCGTCGCGAGGCTCTGTGATATAAAACCACAGCTTCTGCCACTCCTTGACAGTCTCTGCAAAGGTACCTTTGGGCCATGTGACGTTGGGCATCTTGCTCACCATGGCACCTCCGCACTCCGCGTGTTGGCCATCCACCACCTTCGGCTTCACGTTGAATATCTTGAGCCACAGTCCGAAGTGGGGAGGAATGCGGAGGAAGGCCTCGCACATGATAATAAATGCCGAGATATTGAGAAAGGAGTTTGGGGCTAGATCATTGAAATCTAGCCCGTAATAGAACATTAGTCCGCGAACGAAAGGATGGAGTGGAAACCCTAGCCCGCGGACGAAATGGGGGATGAACACAACCCTCTCGTTGGGCTTCGGGGTGGGGACGACTTTCCCCTTGGCCGGAAGCCGGTGAGCGATTTCTTTCGCCAGATACTCGGCCTCCCGAAGCTCGGTGATGTCCTTCTTGACGGAGGAGGCCATCTACTTGCCTTTCACTCCAGATCCGGACATGGTTGAGTGCTTGCTTGAGGCGGAAAAGATGAGAACTTGGGCGCTGGAGCTCAAGAATGGAAGGGCAGAGGAAGAGAGAAGGCGTGGGTGAAAGAAGGGAATCCTTATCCCCTTATAAAGGCAGTGAATATCAAGCGCCTCCCCACTCGCCTTAAAACTCGCATGTTCCCAAGGGCTATGTAAATGGCATGGTTGGATTACCCACGCCCGTATTGATGAGAATCCCACAATAAGGGGACACGATCTCTGCTTTGACAAGACGTGCCAATGAAAACCGCATCTCGAAACATGGAACGACAGATGAAAACGGTTCGAAATAATGGCTGGGCAGACGTGATTTCACCTTACAAAAAGTTTTCAGCGGATTGGACTCGTGAAATATTATACTCTCTACGGTTGTGTGTGTGGTACTTGTGTTGCAGATCTGGACACGTTCGTTGCGTCCGAAGGCTATCTTGGAGTGTTCGGAAAGGGGAACCCACCTTGCAATGCCGAAGACAATCTGCGCGCCGGACACCTCGTCATTGAAGCCTAGTTCAGGGGCTACTGAGGGAGTCCTGGACTAAGGGGTCCTCGGGCGTCCGGCCTGTTGGATATGGGCCGGACTAGTGGGCTGTGAAGATACAAGACTGAAGACTCTCTCCCGTGTTCGGATGGGACTCTCCTTAGCGTGGAAGGCAAGCTTGGCGTCCAAATATGAAGATTCCTTTCTCTGTAACCGACTTTGTACAACCCTAGTCCCCTCCGGTGTCTATATAAACCGAAGGGCTTAGTCCGAAGGCGAGATATAGTCATACAGGCCAGACTTCTCACTACTAGGAAAAGGCCTACTAATGGCGCACCTAATTTGGCCATTAATGGCGCATTAGTGGTGCGCCATTAGTACCATGCCATTAGTATATTTTACTAATGGCGCACCACTTGTGCGCCATTAGTATCTGGTATACTAATGGCGCACCCCAGATGCGCCATTAGTATATACAACAGTGCGCCATTAGTATGCCTCCCAGGGGGCCATCTATACCCAGGTGCTTTGGCATACTAATGGCGCACAACAACAGGATGCGCCATTAGTAACTTCGGCATACTAATGGCGCACTATTTAGTGATGCGCCATTAGTATCCTTTGGCATACTAATGGCGCACTATGATGTGATGCGCCATTAGTATGAATATTAGGTTTTTTTATTTTTTTATTTTCTGTTTTTTGCACAGGTTACAAAATGTATAATTGGACAAAATATAGACAGCACACATCAACAACAGATTCATCGAATACAATAGAAGATTAGTCTCTGAATACAATTCATCATTTTAGTCTCCGAATACAATTCATCATATTAGTCTCCGAATTGAAAAGACCGAACAAAGATAGAACATTATATTACAAGTCTCGAGACCGCGAGTTTGTCTTCACATTACAAGTCAATATCGATCATCTAAACTACCATCACATAGAAGAGAGCTGCGGTCATCACGATGAAACTCGTCTTCATCCGGTTCCTCCAACGCTCCCTCCCCTCTCCCGCTAGATAGCGGGCGTATCTAGATTCGGCCTCGGCCCTAGTGGCGTACCCTTTGTAACTGTTACCGCTGAATCGGTGAACCTGTCTCCGACACTCCTCCCAGTCGTCGTAGACTCTGGGAACCTTACCCTTGTACACGACATACCACGGCATCGCTATGCAGTAGCCAAACGAAACGTTAGTACCAATTCACAGACAATACATAAGCAATATATAAGTATGCAACAGAACGATCGGAAGAGAAAAGCAAGACATTAATAGCATCGATTACATCTAAGTTGAACGACTCTCGAAACCAGAGAGACATACTACAAGTTCATTAAAGTTTAATTACAACATGAGCCAATCGATGTTTCAGAACTAGACACAGCATCACAGCTTTCGACTCGACTCAAGGGACCGGAGCGTGGATGAAGCCGCCGTCTATCATGGGAGTCATGAAACAACGGGCGTTGTCAGCCTGCATTTGTAGGATTGTGTCGATGTCACTGTTGGACGGTTGATTTCTGAGGTAGAACTGCCCCGAGGTACGAAGGACATCTTGATGGATGATTTCCGCAAACTCCGACTGGATGCGAAAGAATTCTTGTCTGATGTCCGCGTCCTGGATTGCTGACACGCTCGCGGCCCAATCTTTGAGTCTACTCGGTAGCAGAAGTTGATGATGGTCCCGTACGATCGCCCGCATGTGATGGATGGCGTAGTAGGCACCCTTCTGACCGCCAGGCGGCTGCTTGACGCAGCAGAACATCGTATTGTGGGAGAACACGTGCTTGCCGTACTTACGAATAGGCCTGGTGAAGGTGCCTCCAGATTTGACGTAGCCGGGGAGAACATCATCAAGAACCTTCTTGACATTTGTGTAGTCTACGTTCGACTGACGGTCCGGGTCGAAATACGTGGCCATGGAATATTTGGGGCTTAGGAGGATGAGCGTGCAATGTGTGTCACAGCAGAAAACACGGAATGTTAAAAGAAAAATGATCGAAATCTAAGAATTCATATGTTACGGGGCGGTTGAGGGGAGGATTTACTCGGGAAAGTAAGGCACGAGGAAGTTATCCTTATCTTGGTTTGCCAGAATGACGCCTTCGAGATAAGAACTCGCGACTTGCCGGTCCCCAGCGCTGCCCAAGATCTTGGCACGCATGTAGAAGGGGTCGACTATCACGATGTCCGGGGTCTTGTCGCGAATGATCCGCATCTCCATACTCAGCGAAAATAGCCGAACGAAGGTGTAGTGCAGCGGATGAAGGTTCAACATAGCGTGGATGATCCGTTTCAACTCTAATGGCGTATCAGAAGGTGGTGCGCCATTAGTATATACTAATGGCGCACCGCTTGTCTGGTGCGCCATTAGTGTCAATCCCATCTATAGCCCTTTTTCTAGTAGTGTCTAGGGTTTTAGCCATTACGATCTCGTGGTAGATCAACTCTTGTAATACTCATATTCATCAAGATCAATCAAGCAGGAAGTAGGGTATTACCTCCATAGAGAGGGTCCGAACCTGGGTAAACATTGTGTCCCCTGTCTCCTGTTACCATCGACCTTAGATGCACAGTTCGGGACCCCCTACCTGAGATTCGCCGATTTTGACACCGACAACGGTGTCTTCATTGTCTTCGGCATTGTACGGAGTATTGTTTTCTCTTGTGCCGGCACTGCTGTCTTTTCCACGGCGTGACTTAGAGCAGCGCCGCTGACGTCGGCATTTTGGCTGTATCTCAGGAGGTTTATCCTCGACTGGGTCTTCCTTCTCATCGCCGCTATTCTCTTTGGGTGTATCCACCATGTACACGTCATACGAGGAAGTGGTCATCCAACGTCCGCTAAACGGGGGGTTTGGGGCTTCCTCTTCTCTGGCATCATCATCCATACCGTCGATGTATTCGGAGCCATAATCGAGCATGTCGGTTAAGTCCTCGATAGTGGCTATAAGGTGGGTGGTGGGTGGCACGTAAAATTCCCTACTCTCAGGCCCTAGTCCGGGCTGGGCATAGTTCGGACATTGCTCCTCCGTAATGACAGGGGATCGCATTAAGTCCAGGGCCTCGCTTAAAGGCGAGGTTTGGCCCGAGAGAAGAGAGCCCGTGGAGTACGGCGAGGGGGAGACTCCTTGGCCGAACTCACACGATGCTGACTCCTAGGATTCAGAGCCAGTGTCCGGAGAAGGGTTCGGCTTCACGACGGTTGCCAGTGACACTTCTTCCCCCGGCTCTCCCACAATGGGCCTCATGGCCGTAGATAGTCCGGCGAGCTCAGGGAGCCCGTCTTCGGACCAGGCGATACGCTCCGGATCTAAGGCCAAAGCGGAGGTTGGGGGCGCAAATCCTTGGAAGATCAAGTCTCCTCGGATATCAGAGACATAGTCCAAATTTCCTAAACTAATCTGGTAACCTGGGGCGTAGTTGTCGATCTGCTCTAGACGGCCAAGCGAGTTGACCCGCAGTGCGAATCCGCCAAACACGAAGATCTGGCCAGGAAGGAAAACCTCTCCCAGGGCAGCATTGTTGTAGACGATTGATGGAGCCATCAAAACTTCTGATGACGACATAGCGGAAGTCTCAATGAAAGCACCAATGTCGGTGTCAAAACCGGCGGATCCGGGTAGGGGGTCCCGAACTGTGCGTCTAGGGTCGATGGTAACATGAGACAGGGGACACGATGTTTACCCAGGTTCAGGCCCTCTCTATGGAGGTAATACCCTACTTCCTGCTTGATTGATCTTGATGAATATGAGTATTACAAGAGTTGATCTACCACGAGATCGTAATGGCTAAAACCCTAGAAGTCTAGCCTGTATGATTATGATTGCCTCTACGAACTAACCCCTCCGGTTTATATAGACACTGGAGGGGACTAGGGTTGTACAAAGTCGGTTACAGAGAAAGGAATCTTCATATCCGAACGCCAAGCTTGCCATCCATGCCAAGGAGAGTCCTATCCGGGCACGGGAGAGAGTCTTCTGTCTTGTATCTTCATGGCCCATCAGTCCAGCCCATGTCCAATAGGTCGGATGACCGAGGACCCCTTAATCCAGGACTCCCTCAATCATCGCTTCCTCATAGTTCGTAGGTTTGTCATGGTCAAGTAACATGACTTCCAGAACAGGATTACCGTACCACTCTAGTGCGGATCTTCTCTGTTGACCTATGAGGTTTGGTAGTAACTTGATCAGAAGTTTCATGATCATCATCATTAGCTTCCTCACTAATCAGTGTAGGAATCACTGGAACAGATTTCTGTGATGAACTACTTTCCAATAAGGGAGCAGGTACAGTTACCTCATCAAGTTCTACTTTCCTCCCACTCACTTGTTTCGAGAGAAACTCCTTCTTTAGAAAAGATCCATTCTTCGCAATGAATATCTTGCCTTCGAATCTGTGATAGAAGGTGTACCCAACAGTCTCCTTTGGGTATCCTATGAAGACACATTTCTCCTATTGGGGTTCGAGCTTATCAGGTTGAAGCTTTTTCACATAAGCATCACAACCCCAAACTTTAAGAAACGACAACTTGGGTTTCTTGCCAAACCACAGTTCATACGGTGTTGTCTCAACGGATTTAGATGGTGCCCTATTTAATGTGAATGCAGCCGTCTCTAAAGCATAACCCCAAAACGATAGCGGTAAATCAGTAAGAGACATCATAGATCGCACCATATCTAATAAAGTACGATTACGACGTTCGGACACACCATTACGCTGTGGTGTTCCGGGTGGCGTGAGTTGTGAAACTATTCCGCATTGTTTCAAATGAAGACCAAACTCGTAACTCGAATGCTCACCTCCTCGATCAGGTCGTAGAAACTTTTTTTCTTGTTATGATGATTTCCACTTCACTCTGAAATTCTTTGAACTTTTCAAATGTTCCAGACTTATGTTTCATCAAGTAGATATACCCACATCTGCTTAAATCATCTGTGAAGGTCAGAAAATAACGATACCTGCTGCGAGCAACAACACTCATCGGACCGCATACATCAGTATGTATTATTTCCAATAAGTCTGCTGCTCGCTCCATTGTTCCGGAGAACGGAGTCTTAGTCATCTTGCCCATTAGGCATGGTTCGCAAGCATCAAGTGATTCCAAAAGCCCATTAGCATGGAGTTTCTTCATGTGCTTTACACCAATATGACCTAAACGGCAGTGCCACAAATAAGTTGCACTATCATTATTAAACTTATATCTTTTGGCTTCAATACTATGAATATGTGTATCACTACTATCGAGATTTAACAAAAATAGACCATTCATCAAGGGTGCATGACCATAAAAGATATTACTCACATAAATAGAACAACCGTCTCGCATCAAACAAGATCCAAATATAATGTTCATGCTTAATGCTGGCACCAAATAACAGTTATTAAGGTCTAAAACTAATCCCGAAGGTAGATGTAGAGGTAGCGTGTCGACAACGATCACATCGACTTTGGAACCATTTCCCACGCGCATCGTCACCTCATCCTTAGCCAATCTTCGCTTAATACGTAGCCCATGTTTCGAGTTGCAAATATGAGCAACAGAACCAGTATCAAATACCCAAGCGCTACTACGAGCATTAGTAAGGTACACATCAATAACATGTATATCAAATATACCTTTCACTTTGCCATCCTTCTTATCCACCAAATACTTGGGGCAGTTCCGCTTCCAGTGACCAGTCTCTTTGCAGTAGAAGCACTCAGTCTCAGGCTTAGGTCCAGACTTGGGCTTCTTCACTTGAGCAGCAACTTGCTTGCCGTTCTTCTTGAAGTTCACCTTCTTCCCTTTGCCCTTCTTCCTGAAACTAGTGGTCTTGTTAACCATCAACACTTGATGCTCCTTCTTAATTTCTACCTCTGCAGCCTTTAGCATCGCGAAGAGCTCGGAAATTGTCTTATCCATCCCTTGCATATTATAGTTCATCACGAAGCTTTTGTAGCTTAGTGGGTGTGATTGAAGAACTCTGTCAATGACACTATCAACCGGAAGATTAACTCCCAGTTGAGTCAAGTGATTGTGGTACCCAGACATTCTGAGTATATGCTCACTGACAGAACTATTCTCCTCCATTTTGTAGCTGTAGAACTTATTGGAGACTTCATATCTCTCAAACCGGGCATTTGCTTGAAATATTATCTTCAACTCCTGGAACATCTCATATGCTCCATGACGTTCAAAACTTCGTTGAAGTCCCGGTTCGAAGTCGTAAAGCATGGCACACTGAATTATCGAGTAGTCATCAGCTTTGCTCTGCCAGATGTTCATAACGTCCGGCGTCGCTCCTGCAATGGGTCTTGCACCTAGCGGTGCTTCCAGCACGTAATTCTTCTGTGCGGCAATGAGGATAATCCTCAAGTTACGGACCCAGTCCGTGTAGTTCCTACCATCATCTTTCACCTTAGCTTTCTCTAGGAACGCATTAAAATTCAACGGAACAGTAGCACGGGCCATTTATCTACAACAACATAGACATGCAAAATACTATCAGGTACTAAGTTCATGATAAATTTAAGTTTAATTAATCATATTACTTAAGAACTCCACTTAGATAGACATCCCTCTAATCATCTAAGTGATCATGTGATCCATATCAACTAAACCATGTCCGATCATCACGTGAGATGGAGTAGTTTTCAATGGTGAACATCACTATGTTGATCATATCTACTATATGATTCACGCTCGACATTTCGGTCTCAGTGTTCCGAGGCCATATCTGCATATGCTAGGCTCGTCAAGTTTAACCCGAGTATTCTGCACGTGCAAACTGGCTTGCACCCGTTGTATGTGAACGTAGAGCTTATCACACCCGATCATCACGTGGTGTCTCGGCACGACGAACTGTCGCAACGGTGCATACTCAGGGAGAACACTTGTACCTTGAAATTTAGTGAGAGAATGCTACCGCCGTACTAAGCAAAATAAGATGCATAAAGGATAAACATCACATGCAATCAATATAAGTGATATGATATGGCCATCATCATCTTGTGCCTTTGATTTCCATCTCCAAAGCACCGTCATGATCTCCATCGTCACCGGCTTGACACATTGATCTCCATCGAAGCATCGTTGTCGTCTCGCCAACTATTGCTTCTACGACTATCGCTACCGCTTAGTGATAAAGTAAAGCAATTACATGACGGTCGCATTTCATACAATAAAGCGACAACCATATGGCTCCTGCCGGTTGCCGATAACTGTTACAAAACATGATCATCTCATACAACAATTTATATATCATCACATCTTGACCATATCACATCATAGCAAGCCCTGCAAAAACAAGTTAGACGTCCTCTACTTTGTTGTTGCAAGTTTTACGTGGCTGCTACGGGCTTCTAGCAAGAACCGTCCTTACCTACGCATCAAAACCACAACGATTTTCCGTCAAGTGTGCTGTTTTAACCTTCAACAAGGACCGAGCGTAGTCACACTCGATTCAACTAAAGTTGGAGAAACTGACACCCACTAGCCAGCTGTGTGCGAAGCACGGCAGTAGAACCAGTCTCACAAACGCGGTCATGTAATGTCGGTTTGGGCCGCTTCATCCAACAATACCGCCGAATCAAAGTATGACATGCTGGTAAGCAGTATGTCTATTATATTATCGCCCACAACTCTTTGTGTTCTACTCGTGCATATAATATCTACACATAGACCTGGCCCGGATGCCACTGTTGGGGAACGTAGTATTTAAAAAAAAATCCTGCGATCACGCAAGATCTATCTAGACTGAAAGCGGAAGCGTTTAGTAATGCGGTCGATGTAGTCAAACGTCTTCGCGATCCAACCGATCAAGTACCGAACGCACGACACCTCCGTGATCTGCACACGTTCAGCTCGGTGACATCCCTCGAACTCTTGATCCAGTTGAGGCCGAGGGAGAGTTCCGTCAGCATGACGACATGGGGACGGTGATGATGAAGTTACCAGTGCGGGGCTTCACCTAAGCACTACGACGATATGACCGAGGTGTAAAACTGTAGAGGGGGGCACCGCACACAGCTAACAGATTGTCTGTTGTGGCTTTGGGTGCCCCCTCCCCATGTATATAAAGGAGGGAGGGAGGAGGAGGCCGGCCAGGAGGAGGCGCGCCCAAGGGGGGGAAGTCCTACTCCAAGTAGGATTTGCCCCCCCAGTACAAAAAAAGACACATCCGTGACATTTTGGGCCGAATGAAAAAAAATTCTGTCATACTTATGACACTTCTATGACGATAATTGTGACAAAACCCGGTATCATCATAGATGTGGTGGGGTCCTACTTCTATGACAAAAAATCATGACAGAAAATGGGCTTTTCGTCCTGGGCGGGCCGGAGACGCAGCTGCATTACATTCTTTGGGCCGTCCATGACGGAAAAAACCGTGGTAGAAGCGAGGGCACGAAAAATATCGGGGAGTCCCCAGTTACGGTGGGTGGTCGAGGGCCGAGCGATGCGCGTTTCTCTCGTACGTACGCGCATGTGTGCGAGGCGTTGGGCTCTAACTGAACCCGAGCGAGGTGTTGGGATCTAACTGAACCCCGAGCGATTGCACTGCAGGCTACGCGTTACTGAACCCGAGCGATCGATCGATGGCTGTTAACTGAACCCGATCGAGCGATTCCTTTGCTACTGCTGCTAACGGAAGCCGATCGATGCTGCCTCTGGATGAACAATGAGCGTTGTGGGGGAGTGGATGAACAGTTGAGGACCCCGTGGCGTTGCCTCTGGATGAACAGTACCCCGATCGATCGAGCCGGTTGGGGCTAGATGAACAGGACCCCGTGGAGGGCAGGATGAACAGGACCACCCCGTGGAGGGCAGGATGAACAGTAGAAGGTGGAGGGCTGGATGAACAGTAGCTCGTGGAGGGGTGGTTGAACAGGAGCCCGTGGAGAGGGCTGCTTGAACAGTAGCCGGTGGAGTAGCGCGCGGTGGAGGCTGGATGAACAGGAGCCCGTGGATGAACAGTCGCAGGTGGAGGCTGGAGGAGGTCGACGGTGGATGAACAGTAGCTCGTGGAGGCTGGAGGGGGTCGACGGTGGAGATGAACAGTATCCCGTGGAGTCCCGTTTTGCGGTACGCCACACCCCTCCCGATGAACAGGACCCCCGTTTCGACCGTAGCGCTCCAACACAAGTCCGTTTCCTCTGTTTTGCGGTACGCCACACCCCTACCGATCAACAGGACCCCCGTTTCGACCGTAGGAGGTCCGTTTCCTCCGTTTTGCGGTACGGCAGACCCCTCCCGATGAAAAGGATCCTGTTTCGAACGTGGCCGGTCGAACACAAGGCCGTTTCCTCCGTTCTGCGGTACGCCAGGCCTCGTTTCCATCGGCTGTTCCGTCCAAGCCCTCCCGATGAACACGACGAAGCATTCCGTTCCGACCCAGCCGGTTGGCTCCCCATGAACACGACGACGATGCTGTTTCTCCGTTCCGACCCAGCCATGTACACGAGCCCTCACCGTACGTATGAGCGAGTAGGCGTTCGAGACCCTGCCCATATGTACGCACGTGGCAGTATTTTCTTTCTTGCACACTGGCCGCTGTACGTACGTGTACATGCTACGTGCGCGCCTCTACATCGACCAGTATGTATGTACACGTTCGTGACCAGAATGACAACGCTACATACGCTTTGACCAGGTGGGTCCCGACTGTCAGGCACTTCCTCGAACCCACCGCTGCTGGAGCTGTCGCCGGAGGAAGAGCTGTTGTAGCTGGATGAGACACGGTCGCCGCCGAAGGCGGGCTCGCCCCCATCCTCGTCGCGACCGTCCCCAAGGCCAAGCACCTCCTTGCCGTCGTTCGCCTCGGGGCAACACCCAGCGCAGCGACCATCTTCCCCGAACACCCTCACATAGAGGGTCGTCCCACCATCATACTTAAAGTGGAGGGTGCACCGCCTGCCCAAGCCGCGCGCTCGGGCAAACGTCTACCAGCCGCGGGCAAGGGCTATGTTGCCCGCGGCGGAAGTCTCGACTGCGACCCAAGAGGTATTGCTGCAGCAACCATCCGCCTGCAACCAGAGCCCGCCTGGACCAGAGGCCGGCAGCTCGTCGATGAAGAAGCGCGGAAGCTGGAGCCAGTTGCCGGCCGGGTTCTCCGACCAGACAACGAACTCCGGCGACACTTCCGCCGAGTGAAAGCACGGACGGGAAGGCCGCGCCACCATAGCGCGCCTCCCTTCGTCAACTGGACCGCCATGGCTGGGGCGACCCCCTCCGCGTGCCGCACCGCCACGACAGTGGGCCACGGCGGGGGTCGCGGCGTGCTTACGCGGACGGCCGCGTCCGCGCTTGGGCACCGGGGAGCCGGGCCCCTCGCGAGGGGCCTTGCCCTTCTCGGCGGCAGAGAACTTCCTTCGTGGCGCCATTAGTGGCGCTGCTAGCGATGGAGCAAGGAAAAATAAGGACTTGTCAAATCGAGCAGTTGCCGAGGCAGCATGAGGAAGCGGAGACGCCCACGTCCAATCAACCACCACACGTCAACCGAGGCTGCAGCCTTTTGGGGCCCGCGGCGCTCCGTACTTGACCCTTGGCTTCGCCTCGAAGCCAAGCCCGAGCGCGCCTTGGGCCCGGGGGCTACTGTCGGCATTCTGGGAACGGGGGTCCCCAGACTTGCCTGCCTACGGCCCACGGCGTGGCTAAGCTAGCGGGTCGTACGACCCATCTTCATCAACAAGGCATCCAAGACCCTCGCGAGGCGGACAACGCAAGACCTTCTCAGGAGCGGCCTAGCCAGGCAGGCTCACCAGGAGCGGAGATATCAAGGCGGGGCAAACCTCGCGAGGCTCTCGTGAGGTAAGCCATGACGATCGACACCAGGCAGGCGCCAGGCGGGCGCCAGCGCGCGCAGCGTCCTTGTTTCCTCTTTGGTGCTAAGGAGGCAGGCACAGGCGCGGAGTACCGAGGCATCAAGCAAAGGTTTCCATATCGGTGCAACGAGACCAGGACCAGTAGGACAGCAAGACGGAGGTCACCGTGGAGCCCAAGACGTCGTCATCACCAGAGCCTTTAGCAGGCGAAGACCACTTTTGTCAGGATAGCTTGTACTAGCTGTCCCCTTTCAAATTCGCCCGCCGTTGTTGGCTCCCTTCCCGCTCAATATTTGGGGAGAGGACCAGGGCCTATATAAGTAGAGTTAGCCACCATAGTAGAGGGATCGAATCGAGACCCACACAAGTCCACCACGCGCAAGAACACCTCAACCTCAGGAGGCTGTTCTTCCCCTTGTACTGTTCATCATTAGCCCAAGAGGCAATCCACCACCACACACACTGGGGTAGGGTATTACACCACAACGGTGGCTTGAACCAGTATAAATCTTGTGTCTTTCTGTGTTGCAAGTGCGTCGAGTTCGTCCGTGAGATCTTAGTGAGCTAGGGCGTGGATCGGTAGGAGGGGAAGATCTTCGCGCGCACCCTAGAGTTCGAACCTTAAGGGTTTTGCCGGAACCCGAGATCCGACAAAATCGACTGACCAGAGATGAAAAGGTCAGTCGACTGACGTGTAGCCTCACCTCTAGTGCGTTCAGTTTCGACGGTAAAATTCAGTTTCGACAGCAAAATTCAGTTTCGACAGTTAAGATCAGTTTCGACAGTTAAATTCAGTTTCGATAGTTAAATTCAGAGATGAGCGACTGATGTATACATCTAGCACTTTGTGGTTATGTATTTTACATCATCTATTGGAGATGCTATTAGAATTCCACTCAGGTTAACATTGTCTCTCTTGTCCTGCTTCAGCCTCGGCGTCGTACAACTCACCGGAGCTCCTCCAACGACGAAACCCTCCATCACAGCGGAGCAGTACCTCGGGCTCCATCTCCAGACGCTTAAGATCTTCTTCCCCTCCTCCGACAGCCAAGTCAGCCGGAGCATCCTCACCGGCCAACCCACTCACGCTGAGATCGACATGGCTTCGCCAAAGAGGTTGTACATTTCTTGTGGTTTGACTTAATCTCACCATGCTTCTTTGCATCCTGTGATCTTCCCATTCTTGTGAACCAAACACCCAGATTGGCAGAAATCCTGTGTTTTTAAATTCTCTATTTTGCACATGCATTCCTATCCTATTCCTGTCTATTTCCTATCCCTGCATTGTTAGAATCCTCAAATTCAAACAAGCCCTTACACAATTACTTCTGTTACAGATATGTGACAAAGAAAACCTTGTGTGGTTTGTCCTGCTCCTGCGGTGTTGTGTTCCACCCCAGCTCAGGTGCTCCAATGACGGAATGGTTCACCACAGCAGGGATCCGCTCTCCAGACTGTCTTTCACCACCTCAGATCTTCTTCCCCGCCGCCGGCAGCCACGACAACTGCATTACCATCATCAACTGAGCAGATGACCTTGAGGACTACACGGGTCCGCAAGAGAGGTCGCACTCTTCCGTGTCTGCTTACGTTATGCATCGCTTAATATGATGACATGCTACTTTATCGTCGTGTTCACCTATTAGACTCTGACTCAGGTCCAAACTTATGCTGAAACTTGAGTTTTTAAATGGTTGTGGGGTACATATTGGGGCAGCAATCAGTACTATCTGGTTAATCTCGGGTGTCTACTATGAGTTTCATGTTGGGTGCAAACAAACATTAAAGGAGCCATTATCTGTATTTTTTAACTAAAGCTATTATCTGCCTGCTATCATTGGTTTTGGGTCTATCCACAGTTTGCTACCATCACTCTGGATTTGTGCATTCACTCCTTACATAATCTCACTATGTTTTATTCCTATGCATATCAGTTATTGTACACAATGAAACTGAACATGTAGAGCAAAAGAGACGAGCCTTGCGTGGCAATAAAATTTCATGCAGACGTCGCTCCATGGTGGGCGCAAAGGCAGCCCCCCTCCACCCATTTCGGATCATAATCAAGAGGAAGATAACTGTTCTGAGGGGGATTCGGAAGCAGAAGATCACTCCTATTTACCCCATGAGGTCTTCGCTCTAACTTGGCATGCTGATGTTGGTTATATCATGCATATGGTGCCTTGCATTGCTTACTTTATACATCAAATATGTCAACTGCTTAGTTTAGACATGCTTTGTGTGAATGCCATCTGTTTAGTTTATTCATCGTTTATGTGAATTATGCAATGCCATCTTGTTTAGCCAGGCATCATTTTTTTGAATTTTGCAATGCCATCCTGCTTAGCCAGTCATCTTATATGTGAATTATATCAGGCCATCCTTTTTTCCGTTACGTATTACATTTGTCAACAATGTTAGTACATTCAACTACTCTTCGTGTGCATCAGCCATTTGACACGGTGATGGAAAATTCTGGAGTGAAAACAAGGTCTTCAGAGCAGACTATGCTATCTGACGAAGCGCATATCTCTGTGGTTACGGATAGCTCCTCAGAGGAGGATTCAGAGACAGATGACCAGTCCTATCCCCCCCCCCGAGGTGCATGCTCTAACTTGGCAGGGTTATGTTGCTCATATCGTGTGTATGGTATCTTGCATTGCTATGTCATTTGCTTAGTTTAGACATGATTTGTGTGAATGCCACCTGTTTAGTGTCTAATTACCATATATGTGAATTATGCAATGCCATCTTTTTGCAAGACATTATATATATGTGAATTATGCAATGCTATCTTGTTGCAAGGCATTATATATGTGAATTATGCAATGCCATGCTATTTAGCCAAGCGTCATATATGTGAATTATATCATGTCGTCCTTTTTTTGTATTTCTCATTGCTTTTGTCGACAATGTTTGTATATTCAACTGCTCTGCCTGTGCACCAGCCATTTGAATTGGTGATGGAGAAATCTGGAGTGAAAACAAGGTCTTCAGAGCAGACAATGCTACATGGTGAAGCAGGTATGTTGCTGGTTACAGATAGCTCTTCAGAGGAGGATTCAGAGGCAGATGACCAGTCCTATTATCCCCCTGAGATGTATGCTCAAACGTGGCAGGGTTATATTACTCATATCATGCATATGTTGTATTGCAATGCTTAGTTTTTACATCATATACACGATATTGAATGCCATCTCCTTAGTTGACACATCATATATGTGATTGCCCTCTGCTCACTTCCTTAGTATATAAATCATATATTTGAATTATATCATGCCATGATGTGTACATAGACAACATGTATCTGAATTATGGCATGCCAACCCATTTTCTAAAGACATAATATAGTTATATCATCTCATCCTGTTCACACAGTCATCATATTTTGAATTATATCATTCTATCCGTGAATTATATCATGCCATCATGTTTCCATCGACGGCATGTTTCTGATTTATGGCATGCCAACCACTTTAATAGACACATATAGTTATTCATGTCATCCTTTTTACATAGTCATCATATTTTGAAGTGTGTCATTCTATCCTGTTTAGTTAGCCATCATACATGTGAAATTGTGTCATGCTATCCTGTTTAATTAGCCATCATATATTTGAAATTATGTCCTGCTATTCTGTTTGGTTAGACAACATAAATGTGAATTATTTCATGCCCTGTTTTCTTCCCTACTATCCATTGCACCTGTCTATCTTACAATGTCTGTACATTCAATTACTTTTCTTGTTTATCAGCCATTTCAATTGGAGGGGGTGATGGCAGTATCTGTGGGAGTAAAAACACGGTCTTCAGAAAAGATCGTGCTACCTGTCGATGGAGATAGAACCACGGTTCTACTTACCCAAGAACCAGCCCCACCACACATAACCCAGACTCACGCAGATTGTACCCCTACCCAGTTGGACAGAGAACCAGCTACACCCCTTCTAACCCCAACCCCAGCAGATAGTAACCCAGTTCCCGTTGACACAGCACCGTCTCCACCACAGAGCAGCCAAACACGAGCAGTTAGTAAGGCAACTGCAGTGCCCAAAGCACGAGGACCACCACTCCGAACCCCAAGTCAACGCTTAAAGGAGAAGAAGAATTGTTCTCAGGTCAGGTTCCGTAGCTATGGTTCATACTACTTTGCTCTTGCATCACTGTATTTACTCATACCAACTAATTTCAAATTTCAAGGATTTAATTGAAACTCCAATGGCGCAACAGGTATGTTTTAAACCTGTTTCTTTAACGTGTTTGCTATTGTAACTTGCTCTATGTTGATTTCAGTTTCAATTGAATAAACAGTTATGTTCTCATGCCATGCACATTACAAGTGTTGTTATTGCTGTGTAGTTTCCCACACTTATATTCTGTCTATGCTGCTTTGTCTTAAATAGATATGATTCGAACTGTATCTATCTTGATTTGGCAACATAAACTAGAATGATATAGACCATACAGTGACCATACTACATAGATATATGTTTGTTTCATGTTGTTATCCTGTCCACCTTACTACTAAACTGGTTTACCAAAATGAGTTTCGTATACTACATTGTAAACCTGTGATGTGTTTGTTTGTTTCTCCTTTAGAACGCGGATAAAATATTGGAGAAGAGTACCCCGTTATGCAATGGTAAAGGAAGTAATGCAGATCAGGTTCAAGATAGTGAGACATCCCTGTTGTTCTCCAAGAAAGCTGATAAAAACTATATTGAAGACACTGAGACAACCCCAAAGTCCTGTCTTGATGTAGTGTTCGAGTTACTGGCTACTACTGCTGGCACCAGCTCTTCGTACTCGCTGCCTGAATCAGTTCGGCTTCTTGAGTCTCAACTTCAAGTTGAAAGACATCGATCAGATGTTATGCGACAGGAAGCCGAAGGACTGAGGAAGTCCCTGCAGAATTCAGATGCATACTTTCTGGTGCAACAGCAAGTGCTGGAGGATTTAAGCGCCAAACAAGAGAAAGTTAATAAGCTCTAAGCATCTTGCCAGCATTATGGGTACCCAGGATATTGTTTCTTGAGCTCTTCTGAAGTGGTTTCAGTTCTGTACTTGTTTTGCTGCGGCGTTTATATGCTGCTTTGTTCCCTATATTTGCATTTGTGGCGAACTTTGATGCCCAGTGGATGTAATATGTGTAATAGTCGTGATAGCCTAGCGTAAGTTACTTGCTTATTTATTTCTGTTGTCTTGTTTATTTGTTTTCTTGTAGTCAGTGCAGTTCTTTTTCCGCGGTTTGCTAGTGGCCGGAATAACCTATTTTTTAAAACTAGGCCACATTAACAATGGACTACATATTTGCTGTAGTTAACATGGGCCTCCTACGGGCCGTAGAAACAATGGGCCTTCTAAGGGCCATAGAAACAATGGGCCTTCTACGGGGCATAGACACAATGGGCCTTCTATAGGGCGTAGACACAAAGGGCCTTCTACTGGCCGTATCATCAATGGGCCTTCTACGGGTCGTATGATCGGTTGGCCAAACATGGGCCAATAACAGACCACATTATGGCCGTAAATGGGCTGGAGTTGAAATCGTCCGTTCATGGGCCGACCATAACGAGCCGTCGTTAATAGGCCGTATTTGATGACGCTATGAAAACGGCCCAACGTATTAACGGGCCACAAACGGGCCGACTGTAACCACGGGCTGTATTTGGCCCATAAGCAGAAAATGACAGTAATGGGCCGAAAGTAAACGAATGCTGGAAATGAGCCCAAGAATAAATCGGCCCTAAGAAGGCCGAAAGATAACATGGGCTGGAAACGGCCCAACGGAATAATGGGCCATTAATGGGTATAAAGTGATACACTATTCATTACGGACCAGTTTTACCACGGGCCGTTAATGGGCCGAGGGTTACTAAGGGCCTCATATGGGCCAAAAGACGTCATGGGCCATACATGGGCCGGAAGTTAAAACGGGCTGGAATTATATTGGACGGCCCAGATGACGCTACTGGGCCTAATTCGGATAGGCCGTAAACGGGCCCTGGGTTAACGGGCTGTAAATGGGCTATATGCGAACAGGCCGTTAACAGGCTTGCCGTGGGCCGGCCCGCCACCTTTTGACCAAGTCAAACGGGCCGGCCTTTTCACAGGAATGGGCCTCTGTTGGGCCGTGCCACGTGTCGACGTATCATAGGCGCTTTGGGTCCAATGAGTGGATGACGTCTGTCCCAACGGTGAGCTGACACGTGTTTCCTCCAGCCAATGATGATTTTACAAGTGGAAAATCCCCATTGGTCGGGGCTGTTAACGGGTTATCAGATCCAAAACCAGACCCGATAGCTTAATGGTGTTCCGTTACGGTGGATGCCACGTGTCGGTCACCTTGACGAAAGCACTTCTATGACGCGCGATTTATCGTCATGGAAGTGGACACTTCCGTGATGATAATTTTGGTAATGTCATGGAACACTTCTACGACAGCACATGTATGACTATCTTGATTCTGTCATAAATTTGTCATGGATGTACATGCATGACAGAAAACGTGACCTACTGTGACAAACACGTATCATCACGGAAGTGTATCTTTTTTGTAGTGCCCCTTTCCTACTTCCACAAGGAGAAGGGGGAAGGAGAGGGAGAATAGAAGGAAAGGGGGGCCGACCCCCCTAGCCCTAGTCCAAATTCGGTTTGGGCTAGGGGGGGCGTGCGCCACACCTTGGCCCGCCTCCTCTCTTCCACCACTAGGCCCATGAGGCCCAATAACTTCCCGGCGGGGGGGGGGGGGTTCCAGTAACGCTCGGTACTCCGAAACTTATCCGGAACAACCCGAACCATTCCGGTGTCCGAATGTAGCCTTCCAATATATGAATCTTTATGTCTCGACCATTTCAAGACTCCTCGTCATGTCTGTGATCTCATCTGGGACTCCGAACAACCTTCGGTACATTAAATCACATAAACTCATAATACGAATCGTCATTGAACGTTAAGCGTGCGGACCCTACGAGTTCGAGAACTATGTAGACATGACCGAGACACATCTCCGGTCAATAACCAATAGCGGAACCTGGATGCTCATATTGGCTCCTACATATTCTACGAAGATCTTTCTCGGTCAAACCGCACAACAACATACGTTGTTCCCTTTGTCATCGGTATGTTGCTTGCAAGGCTTATAGTGATGTGCATTACCGAGAGGGCCCAGAGATACCTCTCCGACAATTAGAGTGACAAATCCTAATCTCGATCTATGCAAACTCAACAAACACCATCGGAGACACCTGTAGAGCATCTTTATGATCACCCAGTTACGTTGTGACGTTTGATAGCACACTAAGTGTTCCTTCGGTATTCGGGAGTTGCATAATCTCATAGTCATAGGAACATGTATAAGTCATGAACAAAGCAATAGCAATAAACTAAACGATCATAGTGCTAAGCTAACGGATGGGTCTTGTCCATCACATCATTCTCTAATGATGTGATCTCGTTCGTCAAATGACAACACATGTCTATGGCTAGGAAACTTAACCATCTTTGATTAACGAGCTAGTCTAGTAGAGGCATACTAGGGACACTCTGTTTGTCTATGTATTCACACATGTACTAAGTTTCCAGTTAATATAATTTTAGCATGAATAATAAACATTTATCATGATATAAGGAAATATAAATAACAACTTTATTATTGCCTCTAGGGCATATTTCCTTCACAAACACACTAAAATGTGTCTATATATATATCCAATCCATAGAAAAGTTAGAACATCTTATATTTGTGAATGGAGGAAGTGTTAAGCGTGTTCGTGTGTTGTCTCGATCAAAGCATTCTGAATTAATATTCTAGAAATTTGGTGAGGGGTGGCAGTGGGGGTTGAATATGTATAGTGTGTGATGAACCCCTCGTTTCTCATGAAGTTTAATACAATACCCATGACTTATCTTTTGATGATGTCATGTGAAGTTTTAGTACACAAGGAAATCCCAAACCAAGAACTCACAGTCGTATAGTAAAGAATGGAGAATGTCTAATATCTTGTGTGAACTTGAGAGGATGTATAATAGGTATAGTCATTGTCCAAGTGAACATGGTATAGATGCAAACTTTGAATAAACATATTAATAAAAGTAGTTGTAATTCAATCTCTCTTGGATTCAGCCTACATGTTATGTTCATAAGTTGAATTGCTGGACTCGAATACAACGCCCTCCAGGGGAGTCTGTGAGATAGAAGAGTCCGCTAGTGGTGAAGACCATTTGTACCCATTCTGAGTTTCTCTCATCACCTGTAGTGCGACATTTGTGAAAAAATGAAGGGAATTCACTGGTGCGCGTCGGTCCTAAACAAACGGTTTTTACCCCTTTCCGCAACGGCATTTGGAACCGTCACCAAGTGAGTGTGTGTGATAGGGTGTCCTGCCCACACGACCCAGAAATCGTCGGGGATAGGCCCTCCTGGGACCCAGGCTGGGGCCGTGTGCGATCTGGTGAGGCATCGAAACCCAATCATTTCCGTAGGTATGTACAACCCACATGGTGAATCGCAGAAATCATTTCCGTAGGTATGTACATCCCACACGGTGAATCCCAGAAATCATTTCCGTAGGTATGTACATCCCACATGGCGAATCCCAGAAAAACATTTCCGTTCGTATGTATATCACACACAGTCAATCCAAGGAATACGTTTCCGTTCTTATGTACATCTCACACAGTCAATCCTTGGAAAACGTTTCCGTTCGGACGTACATCCCACACAGTTTTATGTGTAGGCTCGTGTGTGAAAGGTGTAACTATCACACACGGTCTTCCTTGGTTAACTATTTGCTTTTATCAACTATATCACACACGATTTGATGAAGAAAACTGTGTGGCATTGGGCTATCCATCGCAACCGCTTTTACTGCTAGAACCGTTTGCAAAGGTCCATGACACATTTAGCAGGTTTATTAGTTTACAATTAATAATTCCAGTATTACGCAAATTCACATCTTATCGAACAACTGTTTGCCAATTTCATATCAGGCACATAAATATATTATAACATCACAGTACGGTAGCTACATGAAAACAGCATAGTACAACACATAGCTAGTTCAACTTCATAAGAACAATATATTCATTTCCCTAATCGAGATCATCCAGGCTCGTCTTATCCACCTCTGCTTTCAGTTCAGTAAGAACCCATTTTGCACAGGCCAACTAGGAAAGTGCCTCCTCCTTCGCCAACACCATCTTAGCAAAGTCTTTTAAAAAAAATCTGAGCTCATTCTCCACCTTTAACTTTTTATCCCGCATCTTGAAATATGCTTCGGTGTTGACAAGACTTTCTCTAAGCCTAGCTGTGTTCACTTCTTCATACATGCTCCAGAGCTTCGTTAGGCACATCTTCAAAGACTGTGGCCACTCTTGATCAACCCACCCTAAGTAAGAACACGTCCGTTCATCCTATAATATTTAAAACTAGATCAGTAAAAATTGTAGGGGAAATGGGTTTATAGCAACATAGAAAATCACCAATGCTTATTTTAAAAAACTGAAGAAACATGTTAATTATGACATATCTTCTCAAAAAGATCAATGTGCAAATGAAATAATTGGTACTGAGACAACAACCAAATTCTGGAACATCAAATAATTAACTACAACGACGCTACAAGTTCTTACTCATGTACAATAAATAACAAATTGAACATTTTATGAGGAAGGTAAATATAACTGCAACAGCATAGCGACAGTGTTTGGATGACAGCAAATTGATACTAACAGGTGTGTACATGCACAAATTTAGTAACATAGAACTAATATCACTAAGGCCATCCACTATGTATGCCAAAACTGGTGTAAAGACAACTGTTGCTACATCTCACACCGGTGCCCTGAACTGGCGAGCCAATGCAGCGGAAAAAATTCAGAGACCCGGACTCCGGAGCACGTAGTTGCTCCGATGCCCAGTTCCTTCGTGCCATAAAGATTTAGTATTTTACTGCTTGGCTGCTCGGATGTGTGGACCAAAGTTGGCTGCACAAACTGCTGAAGCGATGCCAAATAATTTTCTAATGGCACCGCTGATGACATGGCAACAATTTAAGATACTAGGTACAAACTGTGACATTGTCTTAGGATGCGTTTGGTTAAAGGTGTTGTATGTATGGGTTGGGACCCTGACAATGTCTGAATCACATCTAACAAATGATTTGTAACAACGGAAGAGGGTCTAACCTTCTCTGCACATGCCAAAAACTTCCTCCCAGTGTCCACAGAATCAAACGCAAGTAGCTTCACGCATGGAGATTGATGATGACAATGAGCAGATAGATCTTCAGCCACCCCGCTCCATTCTTTGCCACTGATGGTCTTAGGGAGCTACAAGAGGAAGAAACGACTTAAATCGACTCCGGGTAAAAATCCTTCATTCCAGTCATAGCCCGAGAGAGAGAAGAGAGGCATACCTGGGTGGTGAAGTAGTAGTCGCCGGAGGAGGAACCGCTGGAGATGTATTTGAAGAAGACCATGGCGACCCCGGCGGTAGGATGCGAGACGGCGAGAGCGAGGAAGCGGGTATAGCTTAGCAAGGAAGGAAGGAAGGAGGAAACGGGGGAAATGTGACTTGTGGCCATGAACGATTGTGTGCATCGCAAACGATTCTTCTGCTTTACGCGCATGGGATGAGTTTGATAATTCAAATTTTGGTCTCAAGGCATGGGCACATTCACTTTGAATGTGCGCAGTGCCACCGGACCATTCACTTTGAACGATTGTGTGCATCGCAAACGATTCTTCTGCTTTACGCGCATGGGATGAGTTTGATAATTCAAATTTTGGTGGAAATTTCCCCGGGTACGTCATTGCATAATTTAACATCGCTTGCTAATTTGGGCACACAAAAGAGCGTACAACAGACAAACCACAGTTACTGAATCGAGCAATTTTAGTAATTACACAGAGCTAGTTGACCTAAACATTGCTCTAACAAAAGACCAGCATTAAAAACAAAGCCTAAGTATGCATAATTAAAAATCCGCCGCCGCGCCGGCCTATGCATCGCTGCTGTGAGATGAGACGTCGATGACTTGTCCTGGCGACATGCCGCCGTTGGTGGACTCCGCGTCCCCCTGCTGAAGTCGACCGCGTCCTTGTCCTCAACCTCGGCGCCGCCCTCAAAGTCGTAGCACTCGTAGTAGTGGCTGCACCACAGCTCGCGTTGGTACTCCACCGCCGGTTCCTCGACGGACAAACTCTTCTCTACCTCGACCTCGGCCATGCGCAACTCCTCCTCCCGGCGCTCCTCGATCTCCGCCGCCTCCTGCATCTCCAGCTCCCGCTCGGCGACCTCATGAGCAAGCAGGTGCTCCATGGCCACCGCCGCCTTTTCAGACATGGGTTGCATGCTGGAGTCCGAGGTGGCCTAGAATATCTTGGCATGTGCATCCTCGATCTTGGCGTGGATGGCCTCGACCCGGGCCAGGGCGACATCAGCGGCATGGACGGCAGCTCGAGCGCTCTCGACGTTTGTAGCCGTCGTCGCAGCAGCAGCTGTAGCCGTCTCGGCTGCTGCAGCTGCCCTGTCGGCTGCCGCAGACGCCCTCTCGACGGAAGCGGCCGCGCTCAATGCGGATGCGGCGGCACTCTCGGCGTAGGCGGCCGCGCTCTCTACGCAGGCGGCGGCGCTCGAGGGGGGGACACGGCCATCGTACGGGCCTTCACGAAGCGTTTCCACGGCCTCATCTTTGCAAGAAGTGGTACGGGAATGGGGATCGAGATTCGTGGATTCGGGGGTTGCTGGCACTGGAGCAGACGAGCCGGCGAAGCTTAAAGAGGGAGACTTAAATAGACCCAGATATTTTCATCGCAAACGGTTCCTAGAAAACAACTGTGCGTGATGTTGTAGGTATTTTTTATTAGTTGTTAAAGACGAATTTGGAATAAAGTGCCAACGGATGGTGTTTTAAATCAACGAGAAATTTTGTATTACTAATACAACTGTCATGTCAAATTTTCAAAAATTTCAGGGGTCATTTGACCTTCTAAGACATTTAAGTGATTTTCTAGCCATTTAATGACCGTAATTGAAATTTGAACTACATGTACATGCAACAGCTAACCATAACGGTTTAAAAACTCATATTTCGTGTACTTGTGTGCGATTTAATTCCATGTGCAGTAAATTGGAAGGAATTTTCAAACATATTGGTCTAACGGCTATGACACAATTAAGTATGGAGTGACATGGCATTTTAATTCCAAAAAATTAAAAAAATCATAAACACATGAAACCTTGGTTGATGTAATGTCATGCCACCAAGATGATGTGGTAAAAAATTGGCATGTTTGACCAAAGTTTGGACACACACCCCTCACAAACTGGAGCAACTCACTAGAAGGCTCGTGGTTCCGAGAGGGAACAATGCATGTTTGATGACGAACGGGAGATAGCTTCCTCTTACGGCCTTCAAATTTTTTTCTACGTCTAACGTGCACTACTAGAACTATAATGTGAAATTTTTGAAAATTCTAGGGGTCATTTGACCTTTTAAAGACATTTAAGTGATTTTCTAGCCATTTAATGACCGTAATTCAAATTTAACTACATCTACATGCAACGCGTAACCGAAACGGTTAAAAAAAATCATATTTGTGTACTTGTGTGCGAGTTAATTCCTTGTGTAGTAAACTAGAAGGAATTTTCAAACATATTTGTATCACGACATGGACACATATGCATGAATACGTATGCATGGAGTGGCATGGCATTTTAATTCCAAAAAAAATTAGGAACACATGAAACCTTGGTTGATATAATGTCATGCCACCAAGATGATGTGGTAAAAAATTGGCATGTTTGACGAAAGTTTGGACACACACCCCTCACAAACCGGAGCAACTCGCTAGAAGGTTCCTGGTTCCGAGAGGGAATGATGCATGTTTGATGACGAACGGGAGATAGCTTCCTCTTACGACCTTCAATTTTTTCTACGTCTAACATGCACTACTACAACTGTAATGTGAAATTTTGGAAAATTCTAGGGGTCATTTGACCTTTTAAAGACATTTAAGTGATTTTCTAACCATTTAATGACCGTAATTCAAATTTGAACTACATCTACATGCAATGCCTAACCAAAGCGTTTTGAAAAATCATATATGTGTACTTGCGTGCGAGTTAATTCCATGTGCAGTAAATTAGAAGGAATTTTCAAACATATTGGTCTCACGACATGGACACATGCATACGTATGCATGGAGTGACATGGCATTTTAATTCAAAAAGTAGAAAAATGATGAGAAACACATGAAACCTTGGTTGATGTAATGTCATGCCACCAAGATGATGTGGTAAAGAAATTGGCATGTTTGACGAACATTTGGACACGTACCCCTCACAAATCGGAGCAACTCGTTAGAAGGTTCGTGGTTTCGAGAGGGAACAATGCATGTTTGACGACGAACGGGAGATAGCTTCCTCTTACGGCCTTCAAATTTTTTCCTATACGTTTAACATGCACTAATACAACTGTCATGTGAAAATTTGGTAAATTTCAGGGGTCATTTGACCTTTTAAAGACATTTAAGTGATTTTCTAACCATTTAATGACCGTAATTCAAATTTGAACTACATCTACATGTAACGCCTAACCATAATGGTTTGAAAAATCATATTTTTGTGTACTTGTGTACGAGTTAATTCCATGTGCAGTAAAGTCGAAGGAATTCTCAAACATATTGGTGTCAAGGCATGGGCACATGCATGGAGTGCATGCCATGGCATTTTAATTCCCAAAAATTAGAAAATGATCAGAAAAACATGAAACCTTGCTTGATTTAATGTCATGCCACCAAGATGACGTGGTAAAGAAATTGACATGTTTGACGAAAGTTTGGACACACACCCCTCACAAACCGGAGCAACTCGCTAGAAGGTTCATGGTTCTGAGAGGGAACAATGCATGTTTGACGACGAACGGGAGATAGCTTCCTCTTACGGCCTTGAAATGTTTTCAACGTCTAACGTGCACTACTACAACTGTAATGTGAAATTTTGGAAAATTCTAGGTGTCATTTGACCTTCTAAAGACATTTAAGTGATTTTCTAACCATTTAATGACCGTAATTCAAATTTGAACTACATCTACATGCAACGCCTAACCAAAACGGTTTGAAAAATCATATCTGTGTACTTGTGTGCGAGTTAATTCCATGTGCAGTAAATTAGAAGGAATTTTCAAACATATTGGTCTCACGACATGGACACATGCATACGTATGCATGGAGTGACATGGCATTTTAATTCAAAAAAATAGAAAAATGACCAGAAACACATGAAACCTTGGTTGATGTAATGTCATGCCACCAAGATGATGTGGTATAGAAATTGGCATGTTTGACGAATGTTTGGACACACGCCCCTCAAAACCGGAGGAACTCGCTAGAAGGTTCGTGGTTCCGAGAGGGAACAATGCATGTTTGATGACGAACGGGAGATAGCTTCCTCTTACGGCCTTCAATTTTTTTCCTACGTTTAACATGCACTAATACAACTGTGATTTGAAATTTTGGTAAATTTCAGGGGTCATTTGACCTTCTAAAGACATCTAAGTGTTTTTCAACCATTTAATGACTGTAATTCAAATTTGAACTACATCTACATGCAATGCCTAACCAAAACGGTTTGAAAAATCGTATTTTTGTGTACTTGTGTGCGAGTTAATTCCATGTGCAGTAAATTCGAATGAATTTTCAAACATATTGGTGTCAAGGCATGGGCACATGCATGCCATGGCATTTTAATTCCCAAAAATTAAAAAATGATCAGAAAAACATGAAACCTTACTTGATTTAATGTCATGCCACCAAGATGATGTGGTAAAAAATTGGCCTGTTTGACGAAAGTTTGGACACACACCCCTCACAAACCGGAGCAACTCATCAGAAGGTTCGTGGTTTCGAGAGGGAACAATGCATGTTTGCTAACGGACGGGAGATAGCTTCCTCTTACGGCCTTCAAATCTTTTCCAACGTTTAACTTGCACTAATACAACTGTCATGTGAAAATTTGGAAATTTTCAGGGGTCATTTGACTTTTTAAAGACATTTAAGTGATTTTCTAACCATTTAATGACCGTTATTCAAATTTGAACTACATCTACATGCAACGCCTAACCAAAACGGTTTTAAAAAATCATATTTTTGTGTACTCGTGTGCGAGTTAAAAAATCATCAGACGATGTAAATATCTGGTGTTCAAAAAAAGAAAATGTAAAGATCTGGCAAGACAACTGGCCCCCACATGATTGGCACTCTATCTCGCGGCTCGAGGTTTGGTAGGTGATTGGCGGGGGTCATTAATCAGGCACGGTTCTGTATTGGAAACCGTCAGCTATTATGTTCACACACGGATTTGCTGCGGGAATTGTGTGTAATTCAAACTACAGTACTCGTAAATTCCGGCGACCGGCGTGTGTATTGTCCCCGTCGATCTAGATTTCTGCCGCCAATAAATACTACCTTGCTCACGTCGTCCCGACTGCATTCTCATCTACATCCTCCCCTCGCTCGCCCCCTCTCTCTTTCTCAAATATCCGCCATGGCGCCGCCGGTCTGCCCACGCGTCGACGAGGAGTCACCACCCCTCGAGGACGCTCACTCGATTAGCAGCGACGAGGACCCCTACGCGCCGCCTGACGAGGTTGCGCCGGACCCCCCAACTTTGGATTGGTTTTGGGGCCAGTACAATCTTTGTCTGTGGAAGTCGCTGCCGTCGGCTGAGAAAGTCAGGCAAGTGGCGTTCAAGAAGGAGATGGCGGAGGAGGAAGCCAGGTACCAGGCGGCCTGTGAAGCCCGTGATGCCGCCTCAAAAAAGGAGGCGGTGGAGCTTTGGGGGCGGGCGCGTTGTCGTGCCGAGGAGGTGTACGAAGACGGGTACTTCGCGAGGAAGGTCAGAGGCATTGGGCGCCTCGTCGCTGCGTGGAGGTGGGCCGATAAGCTCCAGCGTGCCACCGACGAGGAGCTCCGGTGGGCGCCCAAAGAAATGGCAAGATCGGTCGCGCGCGTCCGCCAGCAAGAGACAGATCGGTATGTCAAGCGCTGCGAGGCGGAGGAGTCGGAGTACTGCCTCCGCACTGCGAAGACGCCGCGCACCAGGGAGCTGCTGGCAAGGGGCTGCCGGAATACTGGCCCCAGGAGGGATTATTAGTTTTAGTATTGTTCGTTTTCAATTTTATGCATTGTACCTAGTAGTTAAGTATCATCACGTATATATGATGATATTATATATATATATATATATTCCGTGATGATCTAATGAACAATTAATATATATATATATATATATATATTATGAATTCCATTTTCTATCTGTTTTTGTATACTAATTTGAATCAAGCTGTTATCATCCACATATACAGAATGGAAAGCGTATATACACACATCGAAACAGAACATATAAGAATCGAAAATAGAGTACACACATTGAAACAGAGCAATAAACAGAGCAATACTATGATTGCTGTGAATACAAAGCTATCCACGTCGAAACAACTTTTCAAAATAAAACACGTCCGTGAGACCATGACCAGCTGCCCTTGCCTAGGGTAGCTCTTGGCTCTGCCTGAACTCGTGCAGGCTTTCGTCCAAGCGGTTGACACGCTCGCGGTACATCTGGAGCGCGATCTCGAGCTCCAAGTTGGCTATTTTATCGGAGATCACTAGCTCGAGGATGCGACGGCCATGTTCCTCTACTGCGCCCAGGTGGACACCTGGGCCAAGGAGGCGGTCGAGCCTACGGACCAACGCGTTGGCATCCAGCGGGCCGCGGACAAGGCGAACGGCGCGGCTGGCGTCCGGTGCAAGTACGCCGTGGCCGACATCTGGTGCAAGTACGGCACTGAGGGCCTCTGCCCACTCCTGGCGAGGAATGGGGGTACTGACGAGACGTGTACCCAGCTGCGACGCCGTGTCGACAGTAGGCAAGCGCCGATGGATCAACTCTTGCTGTGCGACGCGCCGCGCCTCTCGCTCTGCGGCGCTCCAACGGTCTCGCCGTGCGGCGAGCCGCAGCCTATCAGCGCGGACGCGCCTAGCTTGCTATGCGGCGCGCCATCGATCATGTTGTGCGGCAAGCTGCAGCCTGTCGGCGTTGACATGCCTATCTTGATCCGCGGCGCTCAAGCGCCATGCGCCAAAGGTCTACTCAACCCTGGCGATGACTCGCATCACAGCGTCGTCCATCGCGTTGTCGGAGAGCGCCTTGGCCTCGACGGGCCGTGGCGCCTGCTCGTTTTCCTCGTCAACGAGGTTGATGGCAGAGGCGGCGCTTTGGTGGGTTGGCATGCTTGGAAAAGGTGGATGTGCTACAGGCTGAGCTTGTCGCCTCTGTGCGTCGCGCGCCCCCTATGCGCAGTATAGTAGGGTGGCGGGAAACAGGTGAGGAAATGGCGGGAAACGGTGGCGTGTTCATAAAACGCCATCAATTAATGGAAACTTAGCATCGAGCTAGCACAAGAAGTAGATGATGATCAGATGAACACGGACCACACTAGGGATCCCGTCGGTGGTGAATTCATCAATCCCAAACGGTTGAATACTAGCAAGCGTTTGCCCACAACACACACGGCCTATTCCATCACAAATAGGTCGGATGGATCAACAGTATGCCACGTATCACACATTGTCAAAAAGTAATGCGGTAGACCTTCTTTAACATGTGTTAAAAATAAAATAAAATAAAAAACAAGGATCTCGAGGTTAAATTAGCTGAGGGAATGGGGCATTTCGGTCGAAATGACCCATCCCATCACCTAATTTAACATCGACACAACTTCCCATCTAGTCACCCATCCGATGGCTGCTCCAGCCTGAGCACACTCAACTTGATAGTTTTCTTACATAAGCTACTGGTGGAACAGCTAGTCCTTGCTGATAGGAATGCCTCTTCGCATCCTTATGGCATATCCGGATGACCGCCCGTCCCACAATGGCCAATAGATGTTGTGTAGACAGAGCATATGACATACGTCTTATTAGAAGGAATCGTCTGCGTTATTATCGGTCTTCGCACACATTTATGATTACAGACCTATTTGCCGCGTATCACACACATCTTGTTATATTGAACCATTTCTATTCTCTTGCCTAATCACAAACAGTTCATCCGAGTGAACCGTATGCTGTGTATCGCACACACCTCCATTTGGCTGCCCGTTTCTTTTGTTCCTCCTCATCGCAAACAGTTCATTGAACTGAACCGTATGCCCTTCATCGCACATGCAACTAAAACCTGAACCGTGTTTGATGCATCCGTCATCGCAAACGTTTTACACATTTCTGACGGTTTTCATACAACACCGTTTGCGATTATGGCATCGCACACAGTTTCTTGAAGGGTCTCTGATCGTAGTGTCGCGTTAGTAGCATCCTACAGTAGTGATTTAACATTTATGTATGGCATACATTGTATGCAAAATTAGTTCTATGAAGATTAGACACGAATTAAACTTGTCATATCAACAACTCAACTATGGAGAACTGATGATGGGCATACCTTTCCCCGATTAACAGGTTCGAATTGTTGTTAGCGTCCATCAACGGGATATCGCTGGCTTCAAGTACAATTTGTACAAAGTTTGTTACTTTGTGTAGTTTTTTTGCCCTAAATCATGGGCGCTCTCAATACATGCACCTCTGAAAAATAGAGAGCACCCATATGAGCTCAGATTGCTTGGTCGAGGTTGGATGTAAAAAACAGACTTGTTCCTTGTTATAGAAATACATCGCATGAGCTGCAGTTATTTTATATCTACTACTATTTTGGATTTCTAGAGTTCATGTTTCCCTTCAACCTGCATGAGCAGAAAATGTAGGCCTCATCAGTATAGAGGACAACTCTAGAGCTAATGGAACTGCCTAACCTCCATATATCTGCATCAAGCGTTTTTTTTTGCTCAAATATCTGCATCAGGCTTCACTATCAACTACTCGGTAGAAGTTGAAACCGAGCTTAACCATTATGCAAAAAAAACCAGTTCAGGAAATACCCTTGTCGACAGTATGCAAGAATCATACCTGAACACTACGTGAGAGAAGTCGTTACATGTGAGGATAGCCACAGAGTGGAGGGCAGGAGCGTCGGCTGTAGGGGTGTGGCGAATGCGTCCGTGGGGCAGCAGCCGAGCATTGAAGCGGCGGACGACGATGGAAACCTGCGCTCAAGGAGAGGCCAGCGAGTAGCAGCTGTCGATGCCAACTACATTGCCTCATTTGTGTATAAAAAGAAAAGGAAAAACTGCATTCTTCACCATCCTCAGTATTAGAGTGCGGCCGGTGCCAATCGATCTGCGAGTAACAGCGAGGGGGCTTCAGGGCTGCCCGCGCTGCTGGAGGAATTTAGAATCAGTTATACGCTGTCCTGCAAATCACCAGAGCAATTTAGAATCCATCATCCCGAAATTGCTTTAGAAGGCATGCAAGAAGAAAGGGGATGGTATCCGTACCTTGGATGGATCGTCCTGGGCCTTCTTCAAGAGTTGACCGCTGAACCTCCTGATGATTGGACGATTGATCCCTGCCGGGCCGGTAGCTGGATCTTGCTGTTGCAGCGAACAAGAAGGGATTCAGTTCAGGACGAAGAATGGACAAAGAACGGAAGAACGAAAAACAGGATGGGCATTCAATCCTTGCGTTGATTTTCTTACCAGTCAAGGACCTAGCTGTGGCGTGGATGACGTTGCCAATGTCCCCAAGCACGTTCATGTTTCCTACCGCACCGGGGCGGCCAACGCCGGCGGCGGCGGCCTTGAGCTGCCTTGCTGGTACTGTTTGACGCCGGCGTCAGATTGCCCTGGTTGGATACGTAGATAAAAATCCGATCTTGGGAAATTAGAGTCTTGAAGAGGGAGATTGCCGGCAAGTTTCTCTTATTTTGCAAGTTTCACATGAAGAGGGAGATTGCCGGCAGCTGGAATTCTGGACCGGAAAGGGCTATATCGGTGACACCTTTTCTAAACAACTCCAAATGAGCTGAAAATTGATGGAGAATTATTTTGGAATATATAAAAAATATTGGCGAAAGAATTACCAGAGGGGGACCCACCAGGTAGACACAAGCCTGGGGGGCGCGCCCTACCCCCCTGGGTGTGGCCCCGAGTTTGTGGGCCCCTGGCAGCCCTCCGAAGCCCATCTTCTTCTATATGATGCCATTTGACCTAGAAAAAATCAGAAGGAAGGTTTCAAGACAAAGTGCCGCCGTCTCGAGGCGGAACTTGGGCAAGAGCACTTTTGCTCTCCGGCGGAGCGATTCACCCGGATACTTCCCTCCGGAAGGGGGAAACCGAAGCCATCATCATCACCAATGATCCTCTCATCGAGGGAGGACCAATCTACATCAACATCTTCATCAGCGCCATCTCATTTCAAACCCTAGTTAATCTCTTGTATTCAATCTTTGTCTCAAAATCTTAGATTGGTACCTGTGGGTTGCTAGTAGTGTTGATTATATCTTGTAGTTGATGGTAGTTGATTTATTTGGTGGAAGATTATATGTTCAGATCCTTTATGCTATTCAATACCCCTCTGATCTTGAACATGAATATGATTTGTGAGTAGTTACTTTTGTTCTTGAGGACACGAGAGAAGTCTTGTCATAAGTAATCATGTGAATTTGGTATTCGTTCGATATTTTGATAATACGTATGTTGTTGCTTCTTTTAGTGGAGTCATGTGAACATCGACTACATGACACTTCATCATACTTGGGCCTAATGAAAGGCATTATGGAGTAGTAATTATATAATGGGTTGTTAGAGTGACAGAAGCTTAAACCCTACTTTATGCACTATTTCGTAAGAGGCTGATTTAGATCAATATTTTTCATGCTATTATTAGATTTATTTTAATTCTTCTTTCGTAGTTGTTGTTGGAAATATGCCCTAGAGGCAATAATAAATTGGTTATTATTATATTTCCATGTTCATGATAATCGTTTATTATCCATGCTAGAATTGTATTGATAGGAAACTCAGATACATGTGTGGATACATAGACAACACCATGTCCCTAGTAAGCCTCTAGTTGACTAGCTCGTTGATCAATAGATGGTTACGGTTTCCTGACCATGGACATTGGATGTCGTTGATAACAGGATCACATCGAGAATGATGTGATGGACAAGACCCAATAATAAGCCTAGCACAAGATCGTGTAGTTCGTTTGCTAAGAGCTTTTCTAATGTCAAGTAGCATTTCCTTAGACCATGAGATTGTGCAACTCCCGGATACCGTAGGAATGCTTTGGGTGTACCAAACGTCACAACATAACTGGGTGGCTATAAAGGTGCATTACAGGTATCTCCGAAAGTGTCTGTTGGGTTGGCACGAATCGAGACTGGGATTTGTCACTCCGTGTAAACGGAGAGGTATCTCTGGGCCCACTCGGTAGGACATCATCATAATGTGCACAGTGTGACCAAGGAGTTGATCACGGGATGATGTGAGTTATGGAACGAGTAAAGAGACTTGTCGGTAACGAGATTGAACAAGGTATCGGGATACCGACGATCGAATCTCGGGCAAGTAGCATACCGATTGACAAAGGGAATTGAATACGGGATTGATTGAATCCTCGACATCGTGGTTCATCTGATGAGATCATCATGGAACATGTGGGATCCAACATGGGTATCCAGATCCCGCTGTTGGTTATTGGCCGGAGAACGTCTCGGTCATGTCTGCATGGTTCCCGAACCCGTAGGGTCTATACACTTAAGGTTCGATGACGCTAGGGTTATAGGGAATAGATATATGTGGTTACCGAATGTTGTTCGGAGTCCCGGATGAGATCCCGGACATAACGAGGAGTTCCGGAATGGTCCGGAGGTAAAGATTTATATACGGGAAGTCCTGTTTTGATCACCGGAAAAGTTTCGGGTGCTATCGGTAATGTACCAGGACCACCGGGAGGGTCCCCGGGGTCCACCAGGTGGGGCCACCAGCCCCAGAAGGCTGCATGGGCCAAGTGTGGGAGGAGACCAGCTCCAGGTGGGCTGGCGCGCCCCCCACCAAGGCCCAAGGCGCAGGGAGAGTGGGAGGGGGCAAACCCTAGGTCCAGATGGGCCTTAAGGCCCACCCTAGTGGCCCCTCCCCTCTTTTTCCCCTTGGCCGCACCCTAGATGGGTTTTGGGGGCTGCCGCCACCCCTGGGGAGGTTACCCTAGATGGGGGCGCAGCCCCTCCCCTTCCCCTATATATACTTGAGGTATTTGGGGCTGCAAACACACGAGAACGTCTCTCTCTTGGCGCAGCGCTACCTCTCTCCCTCTTCCTCTCCCGCGGTGCTTGGCGAAGCCCTGCAGGATTGCCACGCTCCTCCATCACCACCACGCCGTCGTGCTGCTGCTGGACGGAGTCTTCCCAACCTCTCCCTCTCCCCTTGCTGGATCAAGGCGTGGGAGACGTCACCGGGCTGCACGTGTGTTGAACGCGGAGGCACCGTTCTTCGGTGCTTAGATCGGAATCAACCGCGATCTGAATCGCTACGAGTACGACTCCTTCATCCGCGTTCTTGCAACGCTTCCGCATCGTGATCTATAATGGTATGTAGATGCACTCCCCTTCCCCTCGTTGCTAGATTACTCCATAGATTGATCTTGGTGATGCGTAGAAAATTTTGAATTTCTGCTACGTTCCCCAACAGTGGCATCATGAGCTAGGTCTATGCATAGTTTCTATGCACGAGTAGAACACAAAGTAGTTGTGGGCGTCGATTTTGTCAATTTACTTGCCGTTACTAGTCTTATCTTGATTCGGCGGCATCGTGGGATGAAGCGGCCCGGACCGACCTTACACGTACTCTTACGTGAGACAGGTTCCACCGACTGACATGCACTAGTTGCATAAGGTGGCTAGCGGGTGTCTATCTCTCCCACTTTAGTCGGATCGGATTCGATGAAAAGGGTCCTTATGAAGGGTAAATAGAAATTGGCATATCACGTTGTGGCTTTTGCGTAGGTAAGAAACGTTCTTGCTAGAATCCCATAGCAGCCACGTAAAACATGCAACAACAATTAGAGGACGTCTAACTTGTTTTTGCAGGGTATGCTATGTGATGTGATATGGCCAAAAGGATGTGATGAATGATATATGTGATGTATGAGATTGATCAAGTTCTTGTAATAGGAATCACGACTTGCATGTCGATGAGTATGACAACCGGCAGGAGCCATAGGAGTTGTCTTAATTTGTTGTATGACCTGCGTGTCAATGAATCACGCCATGTAATTACTTTACTTTATTGCTAACCGTTAGCCATAGTAGTAGAAGTAATAGTTGGCGAGACAACTTCATGAAGACACGATGATGGAGATCATGGTGTCATGCCGGTGACGAAGGTGATCATGCCGCGCCTCGAAGATGGAGATCAAAAGGCACAAGATGATATTGGCCATATCACGTCACTTTATGATTTGCATGTGATTTTTATCATGTTTACATCTTATTTGCTTAGAACGACAGTAGCATAAATAAGATGATCCCTCACTAAAATTTCAAGAGACGTGTTCCCCCTAACTGTGCACCGTTGCGAAGGTTCGTTGTTTCGAAGCACCACGTGATGATCGGGTGTGATAGATTCTAACATTCGAATACAACGGGTGTTGACGAGCCTAGCATGTACAGACATGGCCTCGGAACACATGCGAAACACTTAGGTTGACTTGACGAGCCTAGCATGTACAGACATGGCCTCGGAACACAAGAGATCGAAAGGTCGAACATGAGTCGTATGGTAGATACGATCAACATGGAGATGTTCACCGATGATGACTAGTCCGTCTCACGTGATGATCGGACACGGCCTAGTTTGACTCGGATCATGTATCAATTAGATGACTAGAGGGATGTCTATCTGAGTGGGAGTTCATTAATCAGATGAACTCAATTATCATGAACATAGTCAAAAGGTCTTTCCAAATTATGTCATAGCTTGCGCTTTAGTTCTACTGTTTAAGATATGTTCCTAGAGAAAATTTAGTTGAAAGTTGATGGTAGCAATTATGCGGACTGGGTCCGTAAACTGAGGATTGTCCTCATTGCTGCACAGAAGGCTTATGTCCTTAATGCACCGCTCGGTGTGCTGAACCTCAGCGTCGTCTGTAGATGTTGCGAAACATCTGACATACACGTTTTGATGACTACGTGATAGTTCAGTGCGTAATGCTAACGGTTTAGAATTGTGGCACCAAAGACGTTTTTGAAACGTCGCAGAACATATGAGATGTTCCGAAGACTGAAATTGGGATTTCAGACTAATGCCCACGTCAAGAGGTATGAGACCTCTGACAAGTTTCTTAAGCCTACAGACTAAGGGAGAAAATCTCAATCGTTGAGCATGTGCTCAGATTGTCTGAGTGCCACAATCGCCTGAATCGAGTGGGAGTTAATCTTCCAGATGAGATAGTGATGGTTCTCCATAGTCACTGCCACCAAGCTATTAGAGCTTCGTGATGAACTATAACATATCAGGGATAGATATGATGATCCTTGAGCAACTCGCGATGTTTGACACCGCGAAAGTAGAAATCAAGAAGGAGCATCAATTGTTGATGGTTAGTAAAACCACTAGTTTCTAGAAGGGCAAGGGCAAAGGGGCTACTTCATGAAAACAACAAATCATTTGCTGCTCTAGTGAAGAATCCCAAGGTTGAACCCAAACCCGAGACTAAGTGCTTCTGTAATGAGGGGAACGGTCACTGAAGCAGTACTACACTAGATACTTGGTAGATGAGAAGGCAGGCAAGGTCGACAGAAGTATATTGGATATACATTATATGAATGTGTACTTTACTATTACTCCTAGCAGCACCAGGGTATTAGATACCGGTTCGGTTGCTAAGTGTTAGTAACACGAAATAAAAGCTGCGGAATAAATGGAGACTAGCTAAAGGTGAGATGACGATGTGTGTTGAAAGTGTTTCCAAGGTTGATGTGATCAAGCATCGCATGCTCCCTCTACAATCGAGATTGGTGTTAAACCTAAATAATTGTTATTTGGTGTTTGCGTTGAGCATAAACATGATTGGATTATGTTTATCGCAATACGGTTATTCATTTAAGGAGAATAATGGTTACTCTTTTTATTTGAATAATACCTTCAATGGTCTTGCACCTAAAATGAATCTCGATCGCAGTGATACACATGTTCGTGCCAAAAGATATAAAATAGTAATGAAAGTACCACATACTTGTGGCACTGCCATTTGAGTCATATTGGTATAGAACGCATGAAGAAGCTCCATGTAGATGGATCTTTGGACTCACTCGTTTTTGAAAAGATTGAGACATGCGAACCATGTCTATTGGTATATATGCATGAAGAAACTCCATGCAGATGGATCGTTTGGACTCACTTGATTTTGAATCACTTGAGACATGCAAATCATACCACATGGGCAAGATGACTGAAAGGCCTCGTTTTCAGTAAGATGGAACAAGAGAGCAACTTGTTGGAAGTAATACATTTGATGTGTGCAGTCCAATGAGTGCTGAGGCACGCAGTGGATATCAAAATGTTCTTACTTCACAGATGATTTGAGTAGATGCTGAGAATATTTACTTGATGAAACACAAGTCTGAATTATTGAAAGGTTCAAGTAATTTCAGAGTGAAGTTGAAGATCGTCGTGACAAGAGGATAAAATGTCTATGATATGATCATAGAGATATCTGAGTTACGAGTTTGGCACACAATTAAGACATTGTGGAAAGTGTTTCACAATTAATACCGCCTGGAACACCACAGTGTGATGGTGTGTCCGAACATCATAACTGCACCCTATTGGATATGGTGCATACCATGATGTCTCTTATCGAATTACCACTATCGTTTATGGGTTAGGCATTAGAGACAACCGCATTCAGTTTAAAAGGGGCACCACGCAATTCCGTTGAGACGACACCGTTTAGAGAAACCTAAGTTGTCGTTTCTTAAAAGTTTGGGGCTGCGATGCTTATGTGAAAAAGTTTCAGGCTGATAAGCTCGAACCCAAAGCGGATAAATGCATCTTCATAAAATACCCAAAACAGTTGGGTATACCTCCTATTTCAGATCTGGAAGCAAAAGTAATTGCTTCTAGAAACGGGTCCTTTCTCAAGGAAAAGTTTCTCTCGAAAGAATTGAGTGGGAGGATGGTGGAGACTTGATGAGGTTATTGAACCATAACTTCAACTAGTGTGAAGCAGGGCACAGGAAGTTGTTCCTGTGGCACCTACACCAATTGAAGTGGAAGCTTATGATAGTGATCATGAAACTTCGGATCAAGTCGCTACCAAACCTCGTAGGTCGACAAGGATATGTACTACTCCTGAGTGGTACGGTAATCCTGTCTTAGATATCATGTTGTTAGACAATACTAAACCTACGAGCTATGGAGAAGCGATGGTGGGCCCATATTCCGACAAATGGTTAGAAGCCATGAAATCCGAGATAGGATCCGTGTATCAGAACAAAGCATGGACTTTGGTGAACTTGCCCGATGATCGGCAAGCCGTTGAGATAAATGGATCTTTAAGAAGGAGACGGACGTGGACGGTAAGGTTACCGTCTATGAAGCTCGACTTGTGGCAAAGAGTGTTTTCACAAGTTCAAGGAGTTGACTACAATGAGATTTTCTCATCCGTAGCGATGCTTAAGTCCGTCGGAATCATGTTAGCATTAGCTGCATTTATGAAATCTGGCAGATGGATGGCAAAACAAGTTTCCTTACCAGTTTTCGTAAGGAAAGGTTGTATGTGATACAATCAGAAAGGTTTTGTCGATCCTAAGGATGCTAAAAGGTATGCTAGCTCCAGCGATCCTTCCATGGATTAGAGCAAGCATCTCGGAGTCAGAATATACGCTTTGATGGAGTGATCAAAGTTTTTGGGTTTATACAAAGTTTGTTAGAAACTTGTATTTACAATAAAGTGAGTGGGAGCGCTACAACATTCCTGATAAGTATATGTGAATGACATATTGTTGATCCGAAATGATGTAAAATTTCTGGAAAGCATAAAGGGTTGTTTGAAAGGAGTTTTTCAAAGGAAGACCTGGATAAAGCTGCTTACATAGTGGGCATCAAGATCTGTAGAGATAGATCAAGACGCTCGATGATACTTTCAAAGAACGCACACCTTGACATGATTTTGAAAGAGTTCAAAATAGATCAGCAAAGAAGGAGTTCTTGGCTGTGTTACAAGGTGTGAGTATTGAGTAAGACTCAAGACCTGACCACAGCAGAAGAGAGAGAAAGGACGAAGGTCGTCCCCTATGCTTTAGACGTAGGCTCTACAGTATGCTATGCTGTGTACCGCACATGAAGTGTGCCTTGCCATGAGTTGGTCAAGGGGTACAATAGTGATCCGGGAATGGATCACATGACATCGGTCGAACTTGTCCTTAGTATCTAGTGGACTAAGGAATTTTCTCGATTATGGAGGTGAAAAGGAGTTCGTCGTAAAGGGTTACGTCGATGTGAACTTTGAAACTAATCCAGATGACTCTGAGTAGTAAACCGGATTCGTATAGTAGAGCAGTTATTTGAAATGGCTCCAAGTAGCGCGTGGTAGCATCCACAAGATGACATAGATATTCGTAAAGCACACACGGATCTGAAAGGTTCAGACCCGTTGACTAATAACCTCTCTCACAAGCATAACATGATCAAACCAGAACTCATTGAGTGTTAATCACATAGTGATGTGAACTAGATTGTTGACTCTAGTAAACTCTTTAGATGTTGGTCACATGGTGATGTGACCTGTGAGTGTTAATCACATGGCGATGTGAACTAGATTATTGACTCTAGTGCAAGTGGGAGACTGTTGGAAATATGCCCTAGAGGCAATAATAAATTGGTTATTATTATATTTCCTTGTTCATGATAATCGTTTATTATCCATGCTAGAATTGTATTGATAGGAAACTCAGATACATGTGTGGATACATAGACAACACCATGTCCCTAGTAAGCCTCTAGTTGACTAGCTCGTTGATCAATAGATGGTTACGGTTTCCTGACCATGGACATTGGATGTCGTTGATAACGGGATCACATCATTAGGAGAATGATGTGATGGACAAGACCCAATCCTAAGCCTAGCACAAGATCGTGTAGTTCGTTTGCTAAGAGCTTTTTTAATGTCAAGTATCATTTCCTTAGACCATGAGATTGTGCAACTCCCGGATACCGTAGGAATGCTTTGGGTGTACCAAACGTCACAACGTAACTGGGTGGCTATAAAGGTGCATTACAGGTATCTCCGAAAGTGTCTGTTGGGTTGGCACGAATCGAGACTGGGATTTGTCACTCCGTGTAAACGGAGAGGTATCTCTGGGCCCACTCGGTAGGACATCATCATAATGTGCACAGTGTGACCAAGGAGTTGATCACGGGATGATGTGAGTTACGGAACGAGTAAAGAGACTTGCCGGTAACGAGATTGAACAAGGTATCGGGATACCGACGATCGAATCTCGGGCAAGTAGCATACCGATTAACAAAGGGAATTGAATACGGGATTGATTGAATCCCCGACATCGTGGTTCATCCGATGAGATCATCGTGGAACATGTGGGAGCCAACATGGGTATCCAGATCCCGCTGTTGGTTATTGGCCGGAGAACGTCTCGGTCATGTCTGCATGGTTCCCGAACCCGTAGGGTCTACACACTTAAGGTTCGATGACGCTAGGGTTATAGGGAATAGATATACGTGGTTACCGAATGTTGTTCGGAGTCCTGTATGAGATCCCGGACGTAACGAGGAGTTCCGGAATGGTCCGGAGGTAAAGATTTATATATGGGAAGTCCTGTTTTGGTCACCGGAAAAGTTTCGGGTGCTATCGGTAATGTACCGGGACCACCGGGAGGGTCCTGGGGGTCCACCAGGTGGGCCCACTAGCCCCTGAAGGTTGCGTGGGCCAAGTGTGGGAGGAGACCAGCTCCAGGTGGGCTGGTGCGCCCGCCCCCCACCAAGGCCCAAGGCTCAGGGAGAGTGGGAGGGGGCAAACCCTAGGTCCAGATGGGCCTTAAGGCCCACCCTAGTGGCGCCCCCTCTTTTTTCCCCTTGGCCGCACCCTAGATGGGTTTTGGGGGCTGCCGCTGTAGGGGAACGCGACAGAAAACGAAAATTTTTGGTATAGCGAGCACGCCCAGGACCACTATGGAGACTGCATACAAGGTTTGATCTGATCCGTACCGAGTCGAAGCGCAGCGGAAGAAGAGTCGGTGTAGATCGTCGGTGCAGATCCCCGCAGCTAGGATTTACAACCTCCCAACCGCGAGGATGTACTCCCTCTCCGGACAGCCCTTCGGGAGGTGGTCGGACACTCCCCCGGACAATGTCGCGGACAGCCCTTCGGGAGGACCCTCGAAAAACTCGGACGGAGACTCGGACAGCCCTTCGGGAGGACACTCGAACAGCCCCTCGGGCAAAAGATCGAAACTACAATCTCTCTACGGGGTTGCACACATACGGTGTCAGCTATCCGGCAGGGCTTCGTCGTCCAGAACTAGTTCCTGCCGGAACCCAGACAGCCTTACGGCTCTACGAAACTCTTTTCGTGGGAGGGAGAGAAGAAGCCAGATAATGCATGGCATGTGTATGAGAGCAAGGGATGAGCTTTGGGCTGCCCACTCCTCCTCTTTTTATAGGAAAGCCAAGGGGTAGGGATGGCTCACAAAAACCCAAAATGCCCATGCAAATGTCACACATGAAGGGCATAATGGGGAGTGAAGTGGAGCTCCATGGAGCCCCACACATGTGGCCGGCCAACCCCCTTGGGGGACCCCCATGAGGAGCATGCTTGGCCCCCAAGCCCTTCTAGAAGCCTTTTGGAGATATCCCAAAAGGTGACTCACCATAAAATATCCCAAAAAGCACTTTCACTATTCACAACGACATTTTTCAGCGTCTGTTCGAACTGAAAATATTTATGTGGGCTTAGAACATTTCCAGTACCCACCAAAATTATTTTCAACGCGTTCCGAAACAATTCCGGTTTAGTGATTTTCATCTGCCAAAAGCATCTGAAGTGGCTCCGGCAGCTCCGGAACATTTCCGGTTTTTATCTCAGAAAATTCCAAAAAGCTTCCAGAATGATTCTGGCATCCTCCAAGAATTATCAGGCATGCGCCGAAACCAATTTGACTTAATGGTGTATCCCGAAACAACTTTTCGGTATCATTGAAACTTATCTGATGACCTCTCTCTGCGGTACGATTCCGCTGTCCGAAACTTTTCGGTGTCCGAAACTTTTTCGGTGATTTTCTCTCAGACTCCCTGTCTAGTATTCAGCAGATAGATGACCCTTAAGCGTGTGACCCTATAGGTTCGGTGAAGTATAGACATGACCTGGAACCCCTTCCGATCAATGATCAACATCGGAGCCGTGGACACCCATATTGACCCCTATACCCACACGAATGAATATTCGAGTGAACCTCCAGTTGCAGTAAGCTATTCCTGTTGCTTTGCGATATGTCACAAACACCCGAGGTGAGATTTATTGCATGCCCATGGACGAACAATTTGTCCACCATGCAAGTTACCTCGTTACCGGTTTTGTTCTCTTTTCTCGTTTCCGTGTTCCGGCATCCCAGTGATCAAATCACAATGTGTCTGGCCAGACGATGATGGATACCGTTACACCAAGAGGGCCCGAGTATATCTCTCCATCATCGGAGGAGCAAATCCCAATCTTGAGCTATCTTGTTACTTCCTATACTTTTTCGTGAACCCGAAAGCTGCCGTAATAGCCACCCAGTTACGGATGACGTTTAACAAACCCCAAAGTTCACGAAGCATGCACGAAGGAACTTGATACTCTCATGGTCTAAGGAATTATGCAAACATTAACTATCTCAATGATATTAACCATAAACTTGTGACGAAGGTATCTCATAGCATAACATCAATCCGGGTTGATTCAACACAAGCGTTCTACCAAACTTGTGCCCTCAAAATTGCCGGCATAGTCATGCCCATGATCAGGAAACAGGATCATCATGCAATACTTGAGCTAGTCTTAGAGGCAAGACTAGGAATATATTTTACCGTTTATTATACCACACGTGCATATGAGTTCTCTCCGAGCCTCGTGGATATTGTAGACTCGAGAATCATTGCAGTTATAGCATGGATCATAAACATTCATTACAAACTTGGAGATACAAAATAACTGTTATTACTGCCTCTAGGGCATATCTCCTACAGACTCCCACTTGCACTAGAGTCATAATCCAGTTACATAGCTTCCCTAACACCAATGGCTATCCGGTGCTGCTCATGTTTTGCTCGTGGTAGAGGCTTTGTCATCGGGTCTGACACGTTCAGATCCGTGTGAACTTTGCGTACCTTCACTAAACCCTCTTCGACATGATGTCGAATGAGTTTATATTTGCGTTGAATATGTCTTGTCTTATGGTGCGAACTTGGCTCCCTTGCCTGAGCCACGGCGCCACTATTATCACAATAGATCTCCACCGGGTCCTGGGCACTAGGAACCACACCAAGGTCTTCAAGAAATTGTTTGATCCATACCGCCTCCTTGGAGGCTTCTGAAGCAGCAACATATTCCGCCTCCGTCATAGAATCCGCCACAGTCTTTTGTTTGGAACTTTTCCAATCAACTGCGCCGCCGTTCAATATGAAAACGTAGCCTGATTGAGATTTGAAGTCATCTGGGTCAGTCATGAAGCCTGCATCAGTGTAACCACTTACAATGAGCTCTTCATCACCTCCGTACACAAGGAGTAAATCCTTGGTCCTTCTGAGGTACTTAAGAATACCCTTGACTGCGGCCCAGTGTTCCAACCCTGGATCACTTTGGTACCGGCTGCTAACACTTAGCGCATAGGAAACATCTGGTCTTGTACATAGCATGGCATACATAATAGAACCAACTGCCGAGGCATATGGAACATCATTCATTTGTACTCGCTCATCCAGAGTCCGAGGACTCTGATTCTTGCAAAGCACTGTGCCAGGTGACATGGGGAGTAGGCCTTTCTTGGAGTTCTCCATGTTGAACCTTTTCAACACCTTGTCAACGTACGTGCTTTGGCTAAGCGCTATCAGGCGTTTTGATCTATCTCTAGATCCTGATGCCTAATACATATGCCGCTTCGCCTAAGTCTTTCATTGAAAAACTTTTCTTCAATGAGTCTTTTATTTCGCTAAGAAAATTCACGTCATTTCCAATCAACAATATGTCATCCACATACAAGATTAGAAATGCTTTTGCGCTCCCACTAAACTTCTTGTAAACACAAGATTCTTCGTCATTCCTGATGAAGCCAAACTCTTTGACCACTTCATCAAAACGAATGTTCCAGCTCCTTGATGCTTGCTTCAGACCATAAATGGCTTTCTGAAGTTTGCATACCTTTCTAGCATCCTCATGAATGACAAAACCTTCTGGTTGTATCATGTATACATCCGCTTTGAGGTTTCCATTTAGGAAAGCCGTTTTGACATCCATCTGCCATATTTCATAGTCGAAATAAGCAGCAATTGCTAGCAATATCCGAACAGACCTAAGCATAGCTACTGGCGAGAAAGTCTCGTCGTAGTCCACTCCTGGAACTTGTGTGAACCCTTTCGCGACAAGTCTAGCTTTGTGGATAGTAATGTTACCATCCGCGTCCGTCTTTCTTTTGAAAATCCATTTACAACCAATGGGCTTTACGCCTTCTGGAAGTTCTTCCAAGTTCCAAACTTGGTTTTCGTACATGGATTCCATTTCGGATCTCATGGCTTTGTGCCATTCTTTTGAGCTGGGCCCCGCCATCGCTTCCTTGTAGTGCGCAGGTTCATCGTCTTCAAGAATGAAGATTTCGTTATGAAACCACTCAGGTGGCTGGATAGCCCTACCTGATCTGCGCGGTTCAGTTACAACATTGTCTGAAGTCTCCGCATCACATGCGACAACTTCCGGCTCGGTTGTAGGGATAATTAGCGGAATTTCTTCCGGTTCCTTAGCCATATCAACGGTTGCCGAAGATTCACTAATCTCATTGAGTTGTACTGTCCTCCCACTCACTTCTTTAGTGAGAAACTCTTTCTCAAGAAAGACTCCATGTTTTGCAACAAACACTTTGTTCTCGGAGGCGTGGTAGAAAGAATACCCAACTGTCTCCTTGGGATAACCTACAAAGTAACATTTGTCTGATCTAGGATCAAGTTTGCTTGGCTGTAAACGCTTTACATAAGCTTCACAACCCCAAATTTTGAAAAACGACAGGTCGGGTTTCTTCCCGTGCCATATCTCATGTGGCGTCGTCTCAACAGATTTAGACGGTGCTTTGTTTAGTGTGTGAGCAGCAGTAAGTAGTGCGTGACCCCAAAAAGATATTGGAAGATTTGTAAGAGACATCATTGACCTTACCATGTCCAACAAGGTTCGGTTACGTCGTTCCGATACTCCATTTCTCTGTGGAGTTCCAGGAGGCGTAAGCTGTGAAACGATTCCACGATCACTCAGATGTTGGCCAAACTCATGACTAAGATATTCGCCTCCGCGATCAGACCGCAGAAACTTAATCTTTTTGTTACGATGATTTTCTACCTCATTCTGAAATTCTTTGAACTTTTCAAAGGTTTCCGATTTATGCTTCATTAAGTAGATATAGCCATACCTACTCAAATCATCAGTAAAAGTCACGAAGTAAAAATATCCACCCCGTGCGCCTGTGTTCATTGGACCACATACATCACTATGTATTATTTCCAATAATTCACCCGCCCGTTCAGGATGACCCGTGAACGGCGTCTTGGTCATTTTCCCCATCAGGCAAGCTTCACATGTGTCAAATGATTCAAAATCAAGGGACGGTAAAACTCCATCTTTATGGAGTCTTTGCATGCGTTTCTTACCGATGTGGCCAAGGCGACAGTGCCACATGAAAGTGGTGGTGGTATCAGCCTTCTTAAGGCGTTTAGCATTCATGTTAAAGACATCACTTCCACATTCAAGATTTAGTATGAAAAGGCCCCCAACAATGGGTGCAAATCCATAAAACATATCCTTACAATAAAGTGAACAACCATTGTTCTCAGACTTGTACGAATACCCATCGTGTACCAAACATGATCCGGAGATAATGTTTCTACACAACAGTGGAACAAAATAACAGTTACTTAGTTCTAAGATAAATCCTGAAGGGAGACGTAGAGGCATAATGCCGACGGCTTGAGCGGCGATCCCAGCGCCGTTCCCGACGCGCATCACGACTTCATTCTTTGCTAGCTTGCGCACCTTCTGAAGTCCCTGTATCGAGTTGCAAATGTGAGCAACCGATCCGGTATCAAATACCCAAGACTTAGAGTTTTCGCTAGCAAGCAAAACGTCAATGACATTAACTTGTATAACAATTATACCTTTTCCGGTTTTACCGGTCTTCTTATCTTCCAGATACTTCTTGCAGTTTCTCTTCCAGTGTCCTGTGCCCTTGCAGTAGAAGCACTCAGTTTCATTCTTGGCTCTGCCCTTAGAGTTGCTTTGGGAGCCGGTCTTACCGGTGCCCTTGCCCTTCTTTGGCTTGCCTTTCTTCTTTTTGAAACTGGCGGTTTTATTCACAAGCAACACTTGCTTGTGATTTTTCCGCAGTCCTCCTTCTGTAGTTTTCAGCATGGCGAGCACTTCTTCTGGCGTCTTCTCCATCCCTGTCATGTTGTAGTTCATGACAAAACCGTCGTAAGACGGGGGGAGTGAAGAAAGCAACATGTCCATCATATGGCCAGGTGGAAGTGGAAATTCTAGGGCTTTAAGCCTTTCAGAATAGCCAATCATTTTGACCACGTGTTCGCCAACTGAACTACCCTCAGCCATCTTGCAATCCATCAAAGCCTTCATGATATCATATCATTCAGACTTTGCGGTTTCCTTGTACAGAGCATCCAATTCCCGGATCATATCACGGGCTTTATGGAATTCAAAACGTTTTTGAAGCCCTGGACTCATGCAAGCTAGCATGAGGCACTGCACTAAGTTGTGATCATCATCCTTAGTGGCCCAGACATTTTGTTCATCTATCGGTGCATCTGCCGCCGGTTTAGCTGGAAGAGCAGTTTCAAGCACGTACAATTTCTTAGCGCTCCTGAGGACAATCCTCAGGTTACGGACCCAGTCCGCATAGTTGTTTCCAGTCGTAGCTAACTTCTCTTTCTCTAACATCGGGCCTAAGTTGAACGCGGTGTTGCGAGCCATTTGATCTACAACGAAGACACAAGTTTCACTTAGACTTTGTTTATAATGAAATTTGCACTAGTGAATAAACATTTTATTCTAAAATGCACTCCCACTCAAATCAATATCTCTCAAAATTGATTATGAGTGATTCAAGATCCGTGTCTTGATTGTTCGCCATTGGTGTAACACCACTGATGACGAAAATCTTAACCGGTAGGCCAACTTGCCAATCACATCACTATGTGACTCTTGTTCATCTTTCGATGCGTGTGTTCCGAGCTCATGATGGTCATGCCTGAACGTCAAGACAACCAAGTGATCTCGCTGCGAGGTCTCAACTCACCCGCCTCACACTTCTCTAATCGTTCGTACCCGTGTGACACGGCGCACCCCGAAAAGATAGGTGCCGTGACGGTGCTACACTTGGGAGAATACTATCTACTTGATATTTTTAAGTGAGAGATCACCCTAATAAAAGCGACTACCGCGCAATCAAGAAGGGTGCATCACAGGGGATAAACATCTCAGGCAATTCATAATTAGCATGATATGGTATAGCCCTTTCTGACGGAGAAGTATTTCAATTCTTCGTCTTCGGCATTTGCGTCGGTGTTCACCTTCGCGAAGATTGCCACCACCTTGTCGATGCACCAGATAATATTGCTATCTCTATAGCTAGTAAAATAAGTGCATTACTTAAGGTTGACACGCAGGTCATTAAAGTGCAATCATATGGCTCCAGCCATCATGCAGAATCATGACACGCAGGTCATGTTAGTTACATCATTAGTCATCTCATACATAATCAAATTGAATATGAGCATTGCTATACCACATCACATGCACATCCTGCAAAACCAAGTTAGACGCCTCTAATCGGTTTATGCAAAAATTTATTTTACGTGGCTTCTAAGGTTTTGACTTAAACCGCAGCTACCAACGTTTTATCATCAAGTATGATTATTCAAGTTGCTAGATTAACATCTCGGGGTGTATGAAACACGAGATAATTAAATCTCGAGCCCCATACTAAACTTCGTCATACGCATGACCCCCGTGTAGATCATATCTGCAATGCCCTTTCATCTGCGAATTTCATCTTTCTTTTGACTATGGCAGAACCCAAAGAACTGATAGCACTTCCATGATCAATCAGGATCACGGATTGCCAGAAATTTTTCAAATTCCACCATGCTGTCTCGAGATTGAGCAAATGCAAATTCTAGGGAAGCAACAAGAACGTCGGATAACAGATTTCATCTGTCACCCGCATAAATAATTTTCAGCAATAGATCTCATCTACTCCAAAATTATATTATGCAATACCCATACATCTCCATGTATTCTAGATCGTAACCTGCATCTACGCATAGCACGGCTCTTGATGCCACTGTAGGGGAACGCGACAGAAAACAAAAATTTTCGGTATAGCGAGCACGCCCAGGACCACTATGGAGACTGCATACAAGGTTTGATCTGATCCGTACCGACTCGAAGCGCAGCGGAAGAAGAGTCGGTGTAGATCGTCGGTGCAGATCCCCGCAGCTAGGATTTACAACCTCCCAACCGCGAGGATGTACTCCCTCTCTGGACAGCCCTTCGGGAGGCGGTCGGACAGTCCCCCGGACAATGTCGTGGACAGCCCTTCAGGAGGACCCCCGAAACTCGGACGGAGACTCGGACAGCCCTTCGGGAGGACACTCGAACAGCCCCTCGGGCAAAAGACCGAAACTACAATCTCTCTACGGGGTTGCACACATACGGTGTCAGCTATCCGGCAGGGCTTCGCCGTCCAGAACTAGTTCCTGCCGGAACCCAAACAGCCTTACGGCTCTACGAAACTCTTTTCGTGGGAGGGAGAGAAGAAGCCAGATAATGCATGGCATGTGTATGAGAGCAAGGGATGAGCTTTGGGCTGCCCACTCCTCCTCTTTTTATAGGAAAGCCAAGGGGTAGGGATGGCTCACAAAAACCCAAAATGCCCATGCAAATGTCACACATGAAGGGCATAATGGGGAGTGAAGTGGAGCTCCATGGAGCCCCACACATGTGGCCGGCCAACCCCCTTGGGGTACCCCCATGAGGAGCATGCTTGGCCCCCAAGCCCTTCTAGAAGCCTTTTGGAGATATCCCAAAAGGTGACTCACCATAAAATATCCCAAAAAGCACTTTCACTATTCACAACGACATTTTTCAGCGTCTGTTCGAACTGAAAATATTTATGTGGGCTTAGAACATTTCCAGTACCCACCAAAATTATTTTCAACGCGTTCCGAAACAATTCCGGTTTAGTGATTTTCATCTGCCAAAAGCATCTGAAGTGGCTCCGGCAGCTCCGGAACATTTCCGGTTTTTATCTCAGAAAATTCCAAAAAGCTTCAAGAATGATTCTGGCATCCTCCAAGAATTATCAGGCATGTGCCGAAACCAATTTTACTTAATGGTGTATCCCGAAACAACTTTTCGGTATCATCGAAACTTATCCGATGACCTCTCTCTGCGGTACGATTCCGCTGTCCGAAACTTTTCGGTGTCCGAAACTTTTTCGGTGATTTTCTCTCAGACTCCCTGTCTAGTATTCAGCAGATAGATGACCCTTAAGCGTGTGACCCTATAGGTTCGGTGAAGTATAGACATGACCTGGAACCCCTTCCGATCAATGATCAACATCGGAGCCGTGGACACCCATATTGACCCCTATACCCACACGAATGAATATTCGAGTGAACCTCCAGTTGCAGTGAGCTATTCCTGTTGCTTCGCGATATGTCACAAACACCCGAGGTGAGATTTATTGCATGCCCATGGACGAACATGTCCACCATGCAAGTTACCTCGTTACCGGTTTTGTTCTCTTTTCTCGTTTCCGTGTTCCGGCATCCCAGTGATCAAATCACAATGTGTCTGGCCAGACGATGATGGATACCGTTACACCGAGAGGGCCCGAGTATATCTCTCCATCGTCGGAGGAGCAAATCCCAATCTTGAGCTATCTTGTTACTTCCTATACTTTTTCGTGAACCCGAAAGCTGCCGTAATAGCCACCCAGTTACGGATGACGTTTAACAAACCCCAAAGTTCACGAAGCAAGCACGAAGGAACTTGATACTCTCATGGTCTAAGGAATTATGCAAACATTAACTATCTCAATGATATTAACCATAAACTTGTGACGAAGGTATCTCATAGCATAACATCAATCCGGGTTGATTCAACACAAGCGTTCTACCAAACTTGTGCCCTCAAAATTGCCGGCATAGTCATGCCCATGATCAGGAAACAGGATCATCATGCAATACTTGAGCTAGTCTTAGAGGCAAGACTAGGAATATATTTTACAGTTTATTATACCACACGTGCATATGAGTTCCCTCCGAGCCTCGTGGATATTGTAGACTCGAGAATCATTGCAGTTATAGCATGGATCATAAACATTCATTACAAACTTGGAGATACAAAATAACTGTTATTACTGCCTCTAGGGCATATCTCCTACAGCGGCCACCCCTGGGGAGGGAACCCTAGATGGGGGCGCAGCCCCTCCCCTTCCCCTATATATACTTGAGGTATTTGGGGCTGCAAACACACGAGAATGTCTCTCTCTTGGCGCAGCCCTACCTCTCTCCCTCTTCCTCTCCCGCGGTGTTTGGCGAAGCCCTGCAGGATTGCCACGCTCCTTCATCACCACCACGCCTTCGTGCTGCTGCTGGACGGAGTCTTCCCAACCTCTCCCTCTCCCCTTGCTGGATCAAGGCGTGGGAGACGTCACCGGGCTGCACGTGTGTTGAACGCGGAGGCACCGTTCTTCGGTGCTTAGATCGGAATCAACCGCGATCTGAATCGCTACGAGTACGACTCCTTCATCCGCGTTCTTGCAACGCTTCCGCATCGTGATCTACAATGGTATGCAGATGCACTCCCCTTCCCCTCGTTGCTAGATTACTCCATAGATTGATCTTGGTGATGCGTAGAAAATTTTGAATTTCTGCTACGTTCCCCAACAGTTGTGGATGCTTGCAAGAGGGGGTAATCATAAGTGTGAGGCTTGTTCATGTAAGAACAACATCCAAGAACCGGTCCACCCACATATCAAATTATCAAAGTGCGAACGCGAATCAAACAAACATGATTCCCGTATGTCCTCAACAACGCTTTGCTTATTATAAAAGACCGTTCCGACCTGTCCTTTGCTACAAAAAGGTTTGGGCTACCTCGCTGCACCTTTGTTACAATTGCTACTTGTTGCTCGTTACAAATTACCTTGCTATCAAACTATCTGCTACCGATAATTCCAGTGCTTGCAGACAATACCTTGTTGAAAATCGCTTGTCATTTCCTTCTACTCCTCGTTGGGTTCGATACTCTTACTTATAAAAAGGACTACGATTGATCCCTTATACTTGTGGGTCATCATTGTTCTACCAAAACCAATAACATTAATATGCGCATGTTTCAGTTGTATTAGGTACTTCTTTTAAACTATTCAAATTGCATTGCAAATTTAAAGCAGACCCTAATCTTTTGAAGGACGACGGAAGATCATTCGCGGACGTACATGGGCCATAAGAGCAAAACACAATTATAGTGCAAAATTGATGGAAATAACTAGTAAGTTTGTTGATCAAGCCTTTTCTAGGGCAGGTGCTCCTGGTGCATTGTGCCCATGTTGTTGTTGCTTTAACACCCACACAAACAAGGGTGTGCAAGTATGGTTTTAGAGCATATTATATGGGTGGTTCACAATTCAATCAACAAAGCTTACATCTGATATGATGTATGAGGCACATGTGCAGGCTATCATAAAAAGTTGAAAAAGAGACAATAAGCCGATCAGATGCTTCCAGGGCTTATCTTGCACTGGATCAACACGTAGAGGTAATTTTTTAACCACACCAATGTTTTTGTTGTATCATTAGAAACACTACTAGTTATGGCAATAGTTCTCTAGTTTATCAACAGTTGAAAAAATCAATTTCAGGCAACCGGGCCGACACATTAAGCAACCACAGGGATCCTCAGAGAACTCTAGCAATTTTTTTCCAATTTTGGTTTTCAAGCGGCTTTCACTTTAAGCCGGGTACTGTAGCGGCTCAACCTGATGCAGTAGTGAGTGATTATTTGGTTTTTGGATGGTTTTTTCTTGGTTATTTTTTAAACAATATACATTATAAAAAACAAGATTTTTTTTTGAAATTCAGTTGATTATTTGAAAATGCAAACAATATTTAAAAAGGAACATTTTTAAATGCAAATATTTTTTAAATCATGATTTTTTTTAAAATGTGAATAATTTTTAAAATTTAGAAATATTCTGAAAAATGAACAATGTTTAGAATTTTCGACATTTTTTTGGAAAAACAGAAATAATTGTTTGAATTCTAGAGCTTTTTAAAATTTTGAAAATTGGAAAACTAAACAAATCGGTAAGGAAAAAATAGAAATAAAAGAAAAATCCGGATAAGAATATCCTGAAGGGTTCCCAAAACAGATAGGAAATAGAACAACAATATTCCTATAACCAGATTTCCTGTAGGAAATGAGCCAACCCAAATCACTTGCCCCTTTACGAAAGCTCTGCGGCAAATAGGAATTACTGCGAGTGTTATATCTCGCATTAAGCGAGACTGTGGGAGAATCAGGTTCGAACCTTGGTCTCCACGGATAGCACTAGCGCTGCTAGCCAGAATGCCACTCGCGGAAAGTGGTAGGGGCACGTACTACTTGAGGCGAGCTGAATCAGTTTTTTCTGGTTTTTTTCGTTCTTTTTTTCTTCTTCTTAGTTTTTCATTCTTTTTTGCATTTTTTACCTTTCTTTCTCTTTTCGGATTTCTTTGTTCTTTTCGGTTAGTATTCTACATTTTTTATATATGTCAACAGCATTTTTCTAATACACGACTAATATTTTTTCAATACAAATTATACATTTTTTGTTTGGTTTTCTTTTTTCTTCTCCATTTTTGTTTGGTTTTCTTTTGTCATCTTCATTTTCTGTTTTTCTTTTGTTTTTTCTTATGTTTGTTTTCATTTTCACTCTACATTTGCATATATTTCAAAAACGTTTAACATTTTCAATAAGTGATCAACATTTTTGTATACACGTTTAACATTGTCCGAATGCTTATTCTACATTATTTCAAATACTTGTTCAATATTTTAATACTTATTCAACATTTTTCAAGATACTTGTTCAACATTTTCCAAGTACTCTTTGAACATTTTTTAATACTTATTCAACATTTTTCATATACTTGTTCAACATTTTTAATACTTACTCAACATTTTCCAAATACTTGCTCAACATTTTTCATATACTCGTTTAGCATTTTTTAATATTTATTCAGCATTTTTCAAACACTCAAAGCAAATCTTGGATTCACCAAAAGACTATAAATAAAAATCTAATGCTTGATGTAGGCACCATCTCAAAAAGTTGGAGGCAGGGGACACAAATGATGCCCACAGATTGATAGGGATTAAATTCCTGAAATAAAACTTGATAAAGAGTTAGTCCACACATTGTCATGCCATTAATCACCAAAATCTAATAGGCGTATCTAAGAGATGCACTTTCAAGGAGATCGGCTAAAATAAACCAGGAAACGCCTTTTCAAGCAACACGGACAATAAATCATTAGGTGGAGGTTGGATGTGGCATGGCCAAGAAGGCCTAAGGGCTAGCTGGCCCACCCGCAATGGAGGACCAACAGAAACCCTACGATTCCACCTTTGTTGTCCCCGCTGTTGTTGGCACCGAAGAAGATGACAAAGTTGTTGCCTAGGACATTAGAGGGAGTGACACCACTCAAGGGGAAGGATGCCGGAGGAGTGCAAAGGCACAGTGAGGTGCGGGTTACGAAAGGGACAATTTTGGCCACCATTGTGATCCGCGAATCACCAGTCATCGTCCTCTTGGGATGAAGACTGTACCCTTCTCCGACTGCTGGTCAAGGACAGGCTAGCCACCATTTGCTCCGTCTTCGAGACAAAACACGACCGAATATGTCACAACTTTTTCCCCTGGAGAACGACATTATCGTCAGAGTTGGAATCGTAGTATTCACCTATAACCCAAAACTGGTTCCACTACCGACCATCGGGATGCGAATCCACGCAAATGGTGTCGGAGGCCAGGAGCTCTCCACTAGGGAAGGTTGGGCGGTGCATGTTAGGACAGGGAAAGTTTGAACCTATTGATGTTCGGAGAATTGAATGGAAACAATGAAGAAGAAGCGAACCGGTATGAAGAGTGGATGGATGCATCTGATGGGTTCACTTAAGTCACGTTGAACGACTATGATCGAAAGCGGGCTCCACTGCTTATCTTCTATATACTTGTCGTTGTCATTGGCTAGAGTAATTGTACTAGTTAAATTCAGCTAATACAATGTAGTTAACTGGAGTATAATTTTATTATTTGATTGATCATTTATGTCTTGTTGTCTTTTCATTGTAATATCTATTGCTTTTTTAATAATTATGCCATGCATTGCATACCCCTTCGCATCCGTATGTTAGGGCACCCTAAGCACTAGGGTTTCTCGTGCCTCCCGTCAGCGACGCCGCCAGTCTATCTCATGTTCTATGGTATTAGGGCCATGGAAGCATGGTGAATCTCGGCCCTTGCCGGCGGGAGGGCTCCTTTTTAGATTTTTTTTAGTTTTCTTAGGGTTTGTGTCCTACTCAGAGAGGCGAGGCGGCGGCGGCTCTCCGAAGATGGAATAAAGTCCTCCCCGCCTGGCCCTCGTTCCAATGGTATTTCTAGCATCGTCGGAGGGCGTGTGGAGGTTTGTCTCCGGTGGATCTTGCAGGATTCCTTCGGCGTTTGTCTTCGACGGATCCGATCTTCGTTCGTCTGTGTTCATTTGTCTGCAAGTTGGATTCTTCTGATCTACGCATCTCTTCATCAGCGGCGGTTGTTGTCCTGGTGCGCTGGTCCTATGGGGCTTTAGCATGACGACTTTTCGATTATCTATTACAACAAGGTTTGCCCGGCTCCGATGAGGGAGGGGCGATGACGGCGACGCGTCTTCGGCTCATTCCAATGCTTGTTGTCGCCGCTAGGTGGTCTACGGACCTGAATGTATTTTTTACTTCTAATGTTCTTTGTACTACCTTGACAGCTGATGAATAGATTGAAATTTTTCCTCGCAATTTTTTTATTATACTATCACATATAAGATGCCCTTTGCGTGTTCTTAAAAAAGGAACCAGTTACCATCGGCTGTTTGAATTACCGAGCTGCAATTTCATTCCATATAAAACTAGCCGCCATTCTCGAGATTCCTCATCTAGTCCCGGCTACGAGTCGGGGAGACATAGTAGCCGGTGGCGGGCGATGACGGCGTTTTGCGTCATTACCTTGATGAAGGCATCGTCGTGTAACTGTTGTCGACCCACTCGAGCTTTTTCAGGGGAAACCCTAGGATCTGGTCTTCCAGATCAGATGAGGGCGGTACTACGGTGCCGTTTCTTTCTTGGGAGCATCGTTTGTGGAGCAGTGTTGGAAGACAGAGGCAGGAGGTGGAGCGGCTTTGTCATGCACGGAGCTTCGGTGGAGCTGTCAAGTCATGCCTGACCGACAGGTACTACGCTGAGTCATGCCTGGTTGGCAGGTGCTACGCACGATAGATCTTCCAGAGTCTTCGCGTCTGGACGGACGAGTGCAGGGCGTTGGCGCCGTTGGGCGCCGTGGTGGCATCGACGAATGTCTGAAATGGCAAGGATGATGCGGATCTCTCTCCTGAAGATGGATCAGTGGTTCGATGATGACGGCGGCTTCTAAAATGTATGTAAGTGGTGTGCGCTTTAGGTAGGTTGTACTGGCTGTTGGTCCCGATACGTTATGTGGATGGATCGACGACGACACCGGTTTTAGATACGGGGAATGAGAGAACTCCACATTATCAAGTTAGTAGGTGTGAGTGGTGGCTTTGGATGAATTGATGTATGTTCTTGTCAGACCTTTGTGGAATAATTAATGAAGATGGCTGCATGCATCGATTGATGCAGAGGCTGGGGTTTAACCTTCTTTTAAAAAAAGAAAATCAAGCTGGTGTATCCTAGAAGTAGAACCCTAACTACTTGATAGAATTAAGTTCGGTCCCAAGAACTTGTACCCGATCCGTGAGCTGGTACCTGAAAATTCCCTCTTTCGGCGTCTATCTACTTGTTCTTGTGTGGTGAATCCACCGTGGTTCGTTCAGCCAGTGGAGCTGGGAGAATCGGATCGCCCGATAGGTCGCCGGCGAGGGCACCCGAGCCGCCCCCGCACACGCTCCCATCTCTACCTGGCCAGGCACCCGTGCGGATTCCCTGCTGCCGAAAACTGGAACAAGACAAGCGGGGGAGGAAGCAACATGCATGTGAATGCGTTTCGGGAGCACGCATTAGCGGCTCCACGCTACGTACACCAAGACTAGTTAATTGCTTGCCACCAGCCGATCTGTGTTCAGATCACAGACGACACCGTGTTGGAGCCGAGCAGTCAACTCTTCATCCTCCAGCGGTCCATGATCCAAGCAGATGATGTTGCTTTCAGACTGTAGTGATGGAGACGTGGGATGTCAATGGCGGGCGGCATCTTCTCCGTTGACCTACATTTTTGCCAGCACATCAGAACAGTTCTTTGATGTAATCTTCTGAACATGCTGAAATTAATTAATAATAAAACAGCATCATAAGTCTTTGACTTCACTATACGTCCCGTCCCAGAGACCCAGGCCGCGTGGCTCAAAACATGCATGTTATCAATGAAATGCGGATGTATGTACTTAGAGCAACTCTAGCAGATACCGCGGGCAGAACAAGTGCTGTAAGACATGTATGAAAAAAAAACAAGTGTCCCTCCATTTATATCATATAAATTGGCATGTAAACTCGATATGATATCTTATTTAACATCAATATAAATCAAACTTAATTAAGTTTATCATCGCACGATACAACTAATCCAAATTACAATAATAGTTCAAATTCAATAAAAGGAAAAAAATATAGCCTCGATTCCATATAATGGTTCAACTCAAGCATGAATGAAGTGAGTGGACATGATCAAATAAAACGAGACTATCTCCCAAATATTTGTCATTGATGCACAATGAGATCTTCACGAAGCTGGGTAGGCGAAGCCCCGGTCTTCAATCTTCCGGTATTTCTCAAGAAAAGCTTGGATCCGGTCCGGGTTCCTGCGAGGTTTCACACGGGTACCAACCTTGTCATACTCAAAGTCCAACTCCAAGACATGATCATCCTTGATGATCATGTTGTGGAGAATCACACAAAACCGTTGATGACGGATTTCTTGCGCATAAATGAGCAGGACATCGAACAATATCAAACCAATCTATGAACACACGAGAAGCTCTCTCAATGCCCTTCCGGCAAGCTTCTTGACAAACATAAAATTGGCATTGCTTCTTACCCGAGGTTTAGAGATTGTCTTCACAAATGTTGACCATGAAGGATAGATGCTGCCAACTAGATAATACCCATGTCATATTCATGGTCATTGACGGTGAAGTTGCAAGACGAAGCATCATCCCTTGCAAGCCTAGAAAACAAATGAGATCTCCACTGAACTTGATATCATTGAGAGAGCCCGACAATCGAAAAAGGCAATGCCAAGTCCACAATTCCTTGGGAGGTGACTGCTTCTGATAGTTGGATCATGGTAATGTCCACAATACTGGCTATGCCATGTCGTAGGGTAGTTTTCCATCTCCAATGCATGCAATAGATGCTTCCTAGCATGCCCGGCCATTCCCTTGCTTCATTTATCGCCATTAGCCTTTGTGTGTCCTCCTCATTGGGAACTCGAAGGTACTCAACATCAAAGTTCATCGCTATCTCAGCAAAAAATTCTCACGCTTTTGAGGGCGATGTTTTATCTGATGCGAAATACTCATTTGTGTAATCAGACGGAATACCGTATGGGATCACTTGCATTGATGCCAATATTTTTTGATATGCACTAAACCCAATGAGGTCGGTTGCATTCCTCCGACGAGTGAAATACCTATAGTTTGACTCGCAAGCTTCCACAATGCGCACGAAGAGATCTCTCCTCATTTGGTAGGGCCGGTGAAAGAGATGAGTAGGATATGTGCTTACCTCGGCAAAATAACCCTTCATGAGTATTGCATTACTAGATTTCAATTCCAGGTAATGCACATATGTCCCACTTTGGATCCTGGACATTATCTCTTCTTCTTTTCCCTCACCTCCTTCACGTCAAGCATCAAAATGATGTCCTCTATCTCATCATCTTCAAACAAATTGCATCAGAATCATCCGAAGACGACGAGTCCCCAAAAAAGAACTACAAAGTCGACGAACTCATCTACATGATTGTAATAAAATTCTACTCCCTCCGTCCCATAATGTCAGATCATTTTGCAAGCTGTAACAGCTTGCAAAACGATCTTACATTATGGGACGGAGGGAGTGTCACAACAAATGCCACTGCAAATGGAATAAACTCGACAAATTAGTCAGAAATATACATTCTAGATTTTCGTTGAACACCCTATGGCCATACAGGCCCTCACCGGCTAAAATGTTCACCGGACAGAATTGGGAAAATCTGGGAGGGAGGGCATGTGTCGAACAACGTGAAGATCGTCACTGGCCGGGTCGAGCTCGTGCAGGATCTCCGGTTGAGGGTGAGCGTGCCTAGTGTTCACGGGAGGCCCTGTCAGTGTGAGGAGGTACCAGGGGAGGGGGTCGGACAGTTGCAGCGCTCAAGAATGCGTGGAGTAAGCCATTTCTAGGCTGTCAGGCCTCGACGCCGAGCTCAAATCCGCACCCATGGTGGAGCTCAAGAGGACACCCGAGAGCTTGTTGATTCGAGCCCCCTCGAGCTCCAGGAGCGATGGGAATGTGCCAACGGAGAGCGGCGGAGTATCCCGGGTGCTCGTAGGTGGCAGGGAGGGCTGAAATCGCAAGTGGGATGCGCAGCGGGACAGAGTCATCCCGAAATATCCCCCATGCCAATTTTTTGTCTATGTGGTATGCACAAAAGACCAGTAGAGTGCCCGTGCGTTGCCACGGGCTCTTGAAATAGTTTACCAGAGTTACATGTTAAAATCCACACATACAAACAATATAACACAAACTGAAGTCCATTATTGCAATGTAACAAGCTGAGTGATGTTACAACTTAACATCTATTACAAAAATACTAATATCTAGATGATGCGCTTAAGAAATTCTTTCACAATATCAGGAAAGTTTCCTCTAGCTTCATTCCCGCGATGTTTTAGCAAGTATAATAAAAAATGCTTCCTCAATTCATACCCATCCTGCAGAAAAAATAAATGTAGTTAGTATGAAAAATTCACGGAGAAGGTCTTAAAACATGTAACCCACAATACTCACCACGCAAACCGGCTTTACCAATTCTTTACCGTTCCACCAGAGCATAAAATGAAAAACAAAATAGCCAGACACATTCCTGGAAAACTTTCAATTAATATTATAAATAATATAATGATAACAAAAGTAAATATTCTTGTTATGAATTCATTACCCGTCTATACTCGTTGGAACACCAGCCGGAAATAAACGATGCCATTTAGATATATCAAAATTCCACCCAGGCAGCTTTATTTCGAGTGCTTCTTTGAAATCCCTTGAAAAGCTTTTTAATTTCAGTGAATGCCTCAAGTTTTTATCCTCTGACGATTGTGATGATTGAATAGGATCCATAATATATAGACGACGTGCCTCTTTGTCGATGATGTACAGGATGTATCGGCCGATGGATGCATAGGGAAGATAAATCTACAAGTGGAGCTATTAGAAACAAAAACAAACCATGATAACAATGGTCAAAATATTTTATTTACCTTATTGCAAGATGAGATGTCGGTCTCCATCCCAGGCCAGCTATCAAATAATGTTGCCAACGTCTGGATAGTTTCCTTCTCACAAAATTTCTGACCTCGTGTTGACTCTAGCAGCATGGACTAATTAAAAGAAAAAAATATTGTTTCAACATGTTGATACTAATGGCACCTAGAATGAAGAGTTACGGTAACTTACACAAAATCATAGATCCATGTAGTGTATAGGAGGGTCTGTGAACAATACTCCCTCGTCACATGCCAGCATAAGCACGGCGGTGTTGAAGCAATCATTGTCCATGGGCTGCTCCATGTTAAGTATGCACTGAAGTTTCTTAAGACTTAAGCTCATTGGATCGGGTGTGGAGCTCCGGACCCATACCTTCCTGTAATTTGGATGGTAAGAAGAACAATAATATACATCCGCACATTAAATATTGATACATGATACTTACTCCAAACATCCATCATCATTGATCGACATGATGTAGTTGCAGAGGCCGGCAAGTATTTCACGTTGGTCCGTGGGAATGATAGTGATTGGGGCGGGACGTTTCTCTTCGACCACGTCAGATGGATTATCCAGGATCTCAAGATCAGAATTAGCTAAAGTTTCTTCGTTGAGAGGTTGATGGTACATGGGACATCCTTTTAACTTATTAAGCTCTGAATCGAGCAAAATAATTGCTAATTTTTTGTCGAAAATGTTTCATATCCTCCTACAAAAAATATGAAAACAATTTATAAGATATTTTGATAAAACATTATGAGATAATGTATAAAACTGAAATACCTGCGTAAACTGGTCTGACAGTCCATGTGGTGTCCAGTATTTCATATAATTTAGCATAAACAATCCACATGATACGCTATAATATTATAAAATAATGCTTCAGAATATCACACAGATGAATCTAAAAACAAACCATTGTAACAAGTGCTTACCCATCGGTTTGTATTGCCTCCTGAATTTGCTCTACAACCGTCCATTTTATAACATTGAGATCAGGTCACTTATGACCTTTGATAAACTCCGGACTATGCTCTACAAGTTTCAGCCATTTCTCGAGCCCTAGCAACTATTTTATATATGAGAAATGTTAAGGATGAAGTCAAACAAAATAAATGCTAAGATGAGAAAAGAAATAGATATTTACCGTAGTAGCAAGGTCATTGCGTTTGACATTCTCACCAAGTGAGTCCAATACTTGGATCTCTCGTTTTTTGGCGTTGGCAACTGCTAGATACCAATGGTAGCCCGACATGTTAATCTGAATGAATAACTGGTGTAAATAAGATACAAGTCACAGTCACAATTAGATATAGTTATTAATAAATCATTAAACATATGAACTAAATAAAAACAATCCATAATTATATGCATGGATTACGAGACAAAAGCTAACCATATCTTGTTGTAGATAACAATTAACATGACGCACGATGCGACGATATTTTGATGGGTCTATGTCTCTTTCCCCGTCTTCTTTTATCTGGCCCGATACAAACGTGCTAATAATGTGTACCTTTTCACCCGCCCTGTCTTGTAGATGGTCGTGAGCAAGCATGCAATATATGTAGGCATTTATCACCTGTAATGGGCATTTAGATTATATTTATATTTTATGATATTATATATTGTTCGTATTATTAATTACAAAGTTTGTGCAATTGGTCTTACACCGTCATGTAAGAACATATCATCTTTAATAAGGCATTCCAAATCGTCGGTTGATAACAAGGCATCTCCAATGTCTACGAACTGGGTATTCTTCGGGGCAGACTTGATTGATTCGATGACTGTAATATCCCTAGCGGTACAAACATAGTCTGTCGAATTCATAAAAATATGAGCCAACTTAACAATCAAAATGAGCAAAATTAGTTCAATACAAAAGACAATATTACAAAAATAAGATTGATAATAATATAAAAAATACCTTGTGGGATAATATGTAAATTAGCATCTTTTTTTGGTTTGTTATGAGATATAACCTCTTTGACATTTTTATGTTGTGAATCTTCGTCCCCTTTCAGCGACATCGCATCTGAACCCTCAATGGATTCTTTCCGTGCATCTCCAAAGTCCATATCCATGTCTCCTGTATTCTGAAAAAACAAGAAAAATAAAGAAAGCCCTTCCGTATTATCATCTATAAGATACATACAGAGGAAGGTTAGCTATATGCACCTCTTCTCGTGGTGTTTCACTGTGGTCTGTCATCGTTTCATCAGTGAGTATGTCGGAACCCATCAATTTATATCTATGCTGAAATATAATTAATATTTTTTACTGCATCATAAAAATATATATAATATATGATAAAACTGAATGTGAAACTAACACAACTGTTTTCTCTGCTAATAAAAATAGTATTTGGTTATATTAGGAAAAAATGACGCTTAGATCATTTTACTAACACAACAAATCGGGGAAAACAACAAAATATAATGTTCATATATAAGTAATTAAGCGTCTGAAATTGCTTAAGTTATTTTAAATTATTTGTATAGGCTATGGAAAATCGCCATACAAAAAACTAAAACAAACAAACCAACATTAACCAAGTATATTTATTTTTTATATGATTTGTTTTGTGATACCCTTAGTATATGTCATAAGAATATAAATATTTATTTTTATGCACCATATTTAGTATATATATATATATATATTCAAATTTGTTTAATTTTTGAGGTATGTATACCGTAAATATATATGATATTTTGTGAGGTATAAAAATAATTACAAAAAAATTTCAGACGTCCACTAATAACAAATATACCATGATGAAATATTTAAGATGAAATATAAATGGTATTTCATACTGCATCATATTTGTATATATAATATATAAAAAAAATAAAAGTGAAACTAACACAAATTTTTTCTATGCAAAAAAGGATACCTATTTAAATAAATGTTGTTTAAATAAATGTCCTACCCCATGAAACTCGGGATAAACAACAAACCTCAATGTTCATATATAAGTAATTAGTCATTTGATAATTATTTAAAATATTTTTGTAGGCTATCAACAAATGTCCAACAAACAAACATTTGTAAACTATTTCAAACAAAAAACTATAATGAATTACACGGGCCATAAACAGCACGTCCAGGCCCAGACCAAATGCATCACGGGCTAGGCGTCGGCCCACCTCCCCCGCGCGTCGGCCCGCCTCCCCCGCCGCCTACCTTATCCACCCACTCGCTCATCTTCCTCCACTCACTTCATCTTCCCACTTTCCCCTCCGCCGCCGCATCGCCGCGGGGTAGGTGGCGGCCGCACGACTCCGCCCGCCGCATCAGTCCCTCTCCCCTCCACTCATCTCTCTTGTCCACTCACTCGCCAGCTCTCGCCCTCTCACCCCCCACACCCGCCGCATCGCGGCGCGCGTCGCCGAGCCCGCAACCACCACGCCATCTTGCCGCGACCACCGCACCAG